>NC_056733.1:1319999702-1320069702 GCF_019279795.1 Protopterus annectens
TATACACATCAGACCTGTTTCTACACCAGTTTCTTTATCTGTGGGCCCTGTGCAGATGAACTGTGTGCATATTACATTGCTGTTTCTACACATATTTCAGATTCACATATTAGTTGCAGGCCCTGGAGTGTGTGTTGTGCCTTTCACATACATATACTGTGACATTCTCTGTGTGTAGGTTTCTTGACGACTGGGGAAACTATCCGTGACAGTGTGACATTTGAGGGGCCTGTCTGGGCCAGAATGCAGAGTGTGGATCTCTAGCTTGCATCTATTTGTAAGACTGAGGCTGATAAACACAGCAATTGTACACCTTTCATAGTTATACACATCATACTAGTATTTCTGTTCAGATTTCTTTACCGGTGTGCTCTGTATGGAAAATGTTATGTGTTGCAGTACATTACTTTTTCTATTGAGATTGCAGTTTACAACTGTAGAACCAGACTGAGATGTTAGTGGCGGTCCCTGGATTCAAACCATGGTATGTGTGTAAAACTGTACTACCAGCCTAGTCCTTATCAGACTGACCTACTGCGGGGTGTTGTGTGCTGCTTATGACATTTCTATCTAGTACATATTTTTGTGCACAGTACTTTTATTACGACATGTTGCATTATTTGTTTTCCATTTTCAGTACAAATTATGCATACACAACAGACATTGGTGTCACTGTTTGTAAAACATATGCATATTAGCTGGATTGCAAATTTGACTGTTTTACAACTACATACTGCTATTTAGATTCCTGAGTACACAGTGTAGGTTTTAAGTCTGCTGCTGTTAGCCTAATACACTTTTCAGTACATTCACAGCTACATACAGCTAAAATTGAAAGGTTAACACAAGACACTGCTGGAAGACAAACAAGTAAAACACATTCTGATGGCAATATGTACTGTTGCTTTTTTTCAGTTATTTGACATGCCCATTCTAACGTATGCAGACAAACAGTGCTAACTCAGTTCACCTCAGTTAATGCATTCTGCAGGACATACACACACCAGTGTTTGGGATCACCTTTATTAGTTTTGACATACATATCTGTGTACAACTCAGAAATCCACAATTACTATTCCTGCATGATCTGCACAGGAGAATACGTTTCATTTCTAACTGTTACAGTAGCCCTGACATGGCACTTTCTTGGCAGGTTCACTCAGACACACTCATACATATTGTAGCATTCCTCGTCTGCATATTGTACCTTGTTGGCTACTGACATCTGTATTACACAGCAGCTGGGAATACTCCACTGTAACACTGGCAGCCTGACACAGGCATTTATTCCTGACCTTTACAGCACAATTATATATACAGGCAGTACTACCATTACTATAATTTTGATTTCTTACTCACCATACTGCCAACTTAGCTGGGCCAGTTGCTGGTCATGTGCCTCAACATTCTGGGACCTCTCTGCAGCAGCTGTATGTGGAGACATCACACATTAATCACACCTGCAAAATCACAAGTTGAACTTTTTCCATACTTAGAGATACATAAGACTGCATAGTTACAGACAGGTGGGACATCCTACACTCAGGCTTCTTGGATCCCCTGGTCCAAGAGTGCACCCCTCCTTTGCTTCAGGTCATTATGGTGGTGATGTACCTGCGCACCAGTCTGAGGTATGCCAGTGGAACTGGTGAGATTGCGTGCAAGCTGGTCCCAGGCCTCCACTTTGTACTGCGAGCCCTGGTACTGGCCCTGCAGCAGCCTGCCATCATGTTTTTTTACTAGAAGCACAACCATGAACGTGGACTCCTGGATGCCTCAATGTTGTACTCGGAAGCGAACACCTTCATCGACACCAGACATTTTGGTCCTGCTGTGAGCAATCCCAAATGGTTATGGCTGTATTCCCGCCTGTGCAGTTTAAATAGGGTAGTTTTCCCGCACTTTTTCTTGATTGACCAGTTTTAATATGGTGAACTATGCTTAGCTCCATGCAAACCCATATAGCAATGCTTAAACCAGGTAAGCAAAGTTGAAAGTCGGGAAGCAATGATTACACTAGCAAAGCATTGCTTAAATCTATTTTTTTTCATTAAATTTATAAATTATTTTTTACATTTATGTTTTACATATTCCTACCCCTACTGTGCTATATGTGAGCCATATGATTGACATCTATCATTCAAATGCCTTAAAGGTTTTTTAAATAATTTGGCAGAGGGGGGATTCAAACCAAGCATGTTCTATTACCATGGCAGTACCACTATGCTACAGCAGCTTGATGATGTTTTCTTTCACAGTAGCACTTGTCTATCATTTTCAGGATTTCAGCCAGGCTAAGCAGAGTGGCACACCGTGCAAACAATCTGCGCACCGATTAAATTTCAGATTTATTTGATGAAAAAAAAATACATTTTTTTTATTTTTATTGCTTTCCTCTTGCCCTACTACTTCCATGCATGTAGGGCAAGAGTGCATACATTTGAGAGTGTGCACTTGAAGGCTGCTGCCTTCTAGGTGTTTGTGCTTTGTTTTTTTCAGTGTCTGCGGACACTAAAATGTTAGCTACTTACATTTCAGTGTCTGTGGACACTCATTTACTGTATAATATTAGATCCAGGCTCTAATATTATGTAACTTGACACTCATCTGTGTCACAAAGTGCCGTACCGCTCTTTCTGAGCGAAGGGGACGTGTTACATGTGCAGGCACTGCTGATACATGCCCCCTGCACTCGCTCTTGGTTTGTGTCCATTTAGATTAAATAGTGCGCCTTCATGCATATGCAAGGCACACTGCTATTCTAAATGGACATAAACCACTCCATGCAAGAATAGTCTTATTCTTGCATGGAGTTTCCTGAATCCTGGGGTGTGTTTTTTTAACTTAAGTTTACTACAGTTAATAAAGCAAACAATAAGTCGTAGTTTTTCTAGGCTATAACCAATGTATTAGCAGATACATTTAGTGCTAACTCTACCCCGCACATGCACATTTTTATTCCTACTCTCTTTGAAAATGTAGCTTTACCCGACTGATCTTGGAGCAAGTCTTAAAATCCCTGCCAAAAGCTAAAAACAATATTTCTGTGGAGAAAACCACTCACTAGGCTGCATTCTCTTCAGTACCAGGTATATACTAATTGAGCCTCTACTTAAGCTCTTCAGCTTCAGCCTATCTACAGTGTTTTGGCCTGATGCCTGAAAAACAACCAGTGTGATTCCCCTACAGAAGGGTGGCCCTGTCAAACAACTGGATAATTATAGGTCATCAACTTAAATAGCCGTATATAGAAAGCCATGGAAAAGATCATAGCAGAACTCATTTATATAGATATAGACAGCTTAAGTGATCTAGAACCCCAATCATTTTTTTGGGAGGGGCAGGTCTTGTCTCCCAAACATAGTAAACTGCTTTGAAAATGTTACACAGGCCATGAACAGTGTTCAGTTTGTTGCACATGCTGCTTATTTTCAACTGACAAAGGCTTTTGATAAAACCCCATGCTGGTATTCCTAAAAAATTAGAAAAACATAATGTAAATTGTTATGTTGTCTACCGAATTTCAAATTGGCTAATCAACAGACCTCAAGTTGTGAAAGCTGCTGGTACCTCCTCCAAAAGAAAACTTGTAGTTAGTGGGGTAGCACAGAGATTAGTACTGGACCCTCACCTCTTTTGCATTTATTTTGCAGACATCCAGGCCAATATCCCAGAAGTGAGGTTGAACATGTTTGGTGATGACACAAGCTAGATACTCTTATCTACTCATCCACTAACACTAAACTGGGTAAGGAAGGGATAGACTGAGCACATACCTGAAGTTTCAAGCTAAATGCAAAAATGCAAAAAAGTGCACCATAGTAGCATTTAGCAAAACAGCTGCTCCCACCTCATATATTGTACTCCTCTTCAGGCACTCATGGCCATCAACATATTTCCAATTCTGTCCAGCCTAGCTATTCATATGTCTGCTCTACACTCCCCACACATCACACCAAACTTATTTAATGATGCCCTTCATCTTTACCTCAAATATAGACTGATTAACTTAATTTCAACTCAAACCAAAACAAAATTAAGTGGAAAAATACTCTGCAAAAACAAAACAAACAAAAAAAATATATCAATAATTCCCCAAAATACTAAAATCTATCTAAGAGGAGAAATTCACTGTAATTCTGGCCCCACCTATCATAATGGACATCAAGACAATTATTTTCCACACACTATTCTAAGTCTACAACAGTTAAGCCCCAACCACAGTAATCTAACTTTTGCTAATATAAATGTTAAAAGCATAAGAAATAAAATTGCTGACTAAATACCTTGATTACCCAACATAAACCTGATATTCTCGTTGTAATTGAAACTTGGCTTAAACCTAGCACAACCAACTCCAGAATTACACTATTCGATACAGTATAATTGTAATGACCATGTAAAGAGGAAAGGTGGTGATACTGCTTTAATATTCCCAACAACTACCACATTTTCCCATACAGCATGCCAATATCAAAATTCAGTTCAGCAGAGCTTCTTATTACTTTTTCTGAAATAAAAAAATTATAAACAAATATGTATTAATGTTCTTTACATCCCTCCTGGCAAGAATACAGCTATGCTGGAAGATATCCTACAATGAATTTACATAACAATTCCACAACCAAAATACTACTATGTGATGTGACTCTCAATTGGTTGGACATAAACTCACTCTCCTACATCTAGTGTGAATGTATTTGGTTTCACACATTACGGCAAGACATCAGATTCCCTATTAGTCTGGATCATAGTATCAAACCCTAGCAAATCCACCACCTCAGGTACAATACCTGATGTCTAAGTGATCATCTCTCAATCTGTACTACCACACATCTCACATATCCACTTAAACAGCATGTATATAAAACAACATGCAACCTTTGCAAGTTTAACCCAGAAATGTTTATTATTAACCTATTATCTATTGACTGGAACTTCCTAAAAATCCTCCCCTTAGATGATGCTGTAAATGAATTCAATATAACTTCCCTGAATATCCTGAATAGTCTTGCACCTCAAAGAAAGAAATGCAGTTTGGTTTTCCAAAAAGAGTAGAATGCTAATGCAGGATAGAGAAAAAACATGGAAACCATGGGAAAAATATAAAGCATGAAGATATATTGAAAACTTCAGAATGCTTCACAACTGTACAAAAAAAATTAATGAAGACAAAAACTATACTATAGTAACTTTCAGAATGATAGTAAATACAACCTTAAAAAAATTCTGGAGAGCCATTAAAGACATGATGCATCCTAGCCATAAATTCAACCCTAACCTCTCTCCCAATAATGCATCACTCAAAACTGCAATACAATTAAACTCTTATTATGTAGATAGTATAGCATCTCTAACCAAAGATTATCCATCACCTAATCTTAACCTTACCCAGCAGCCATGTATCACTATGTCCACTTTTACCTTCAAATCTGTGCCTACATCCTATATAAAACTACTCTTAAATAAACTCAAACCATGCTCTACTTCAGCTGATAACCTTCCAAGTGAGTACATTAAAATAGGAGCTGGCAGCATTGCCTACCTTATATAAATCCTTACAAACAGGTCAGTCATGGAATCCTAAATTCACTTTCTCTTGAAAAAGTCACACTTTATCCCTCTGCACAAAGGAGGAAATTCAACAGACATTACTAACTTTAGACCTATAGCATTTTTATCCTCCCTCTCCAAAATACTTGAAAAATGTATTCAAAAATAATTTCTAAACTATCTCCCACAGGAAGAACTCCTATCCCCCACACAACATGGCTTCCATCCTTCTCACAGTACTAATACTGCATTCTAACCTATATAGATACTGACAATAAAGAGATAATGGTAAACTAGTCTCCTCCTTATTTCCAGACATGTGTAAAGCCTTTGACAAGTTTGTCACAGCAAACGTGTACTTCAAGTCTCCTCATTAGTTCTGTCTCAGCCCATCCTTCTATAGTTCAAAAGCTACCTATCCAAAAGGTAAACAGTCAGTAAAATGCTACTCCACCTTCTCTCCATACCTACCAGTCACCACTGGTGTACCACAAGGGCTTTATCCTTGGTCATAGATTCATAGGTGTTTAGTAGGCTAATGACCACAATGGCTTTTTAAGCCTAGCCATGCATCTCAAATCTGTGACAAGTTCTGGGCCCCTTTTTAAGTATAAGCAGGGGCTTGGGAAATGAAACATTTACAAGAAGGGGCCTGGGAGATGACAATTTACAGGCTGCCTGCATCCATTAAAGACATACACACCAAACCAGGGATGAATTTCCTGTTGCTTTTCCAACTGTCCAGGTTACACTTAAATTGAGTTAGGAAGGAACTCTGTTTCACATGGATGGGAAGCCTGTTCCAGAGAAGGGGTAGTCTCTGGGATACATACCTGTCTTTTCAGCAGGTCCTATTTATATCACAGGCAAGGTTTAAGTCTTTAGAATGGTAATTCTGCTGTTGTTTGTTTTGTGGATATGCAGGAGGTCCATCAGGGTGGGGTCTGGCAATGCCTTGTATACTAGGCATAGATCTCCCTTCAACAGCCTGTAGGAGACAGAATACAGGAATAGGGTCTGTATAGGACATGTTACTTACTTTTATTCACTTAATTATTCTTTTAGTAAGAAACCTCTGTGAGCATTCCAATTGTTGGATGTGCCTGGCTAAGTACATACCAAAGGGGGCACTGTACTCAATGATAGGTCTGATGAATGTCAAATACAGGAGAACAATAACTTTCTTGAACCTAGATGCCATTCCTTTGTTTAGAAGTTGCACAACATAGAATTATTTTTCTCATTACTGTAGACATATAATGGTCAAAGGCTAGATTATTGTCTATGTGTGTCCCCAAGTCCCTGACTACTGGGTCAGCTCTTAGGGGTGTGTTGTTAATATGATAGTTACTAGGGGTGGGTGACTTCCCAAAGGATATTGCCATGCATTTCTTGGCATTTTTTTTAGTCCATGGCTCTGACACCAGATATTTGTCTATGTCAGCCCTACCTGGAGAACATTTGTGTCAGTGGAGGATTCTATAACTACTCCTAATCTCCAGTAATCTGCAAATTTAGTCAGCCAGAGGCCATCAACATTAGCCTTGACCTTAGAAATGTAAATGCCAAAAAGGAGTGGTTCCAGGACCAATCCCCTGTTTGTGACCGGTCTCTTTTGTAGAGGTGGACTCTCCAATTCTAACTTCCTGGTCTTGTCTGTGAGCCAGCTGGCTATCCACTGGGTGACATAAGGGTTTATACCTAACCTCTTGAGTTTGTCAACATGCCTAAGTGGGGTGTTGTGTCAAATGCCTTGGCCAGGTCAAGGTAGGCAATGTGAAATTGCATTGGTGAGCTTATCAAAGAAGTACACCATGTTGAGTAGGCATGTTGAGTAGGCATGACCCACCCTTGATGAAATCAACTTGGGATGGGTCCAATATCTAGAGGTTTCCTGTGTCTTTATTGATGATTTCTATGATAATTCTTTCCATGGCTTTGCATATGAGACTAGTGAGTCTTAAGGGTCTGTAGATGGCCCCCCTTTGTGCAGAGGAATGACTGTTGCTGTTCTCCATTTTTGAGGCATGGAGCCTGTTTGGAGGCTACAGTTAAATAGCAATTCCAGACAGCTTGATAGTTCATGTTTCATGCTATTTGGAAGGCATCCTTGGATACTGTCTGAGCCTATTGATGCAGTGTTCTTGGCCTAAGAGACAGCATTAAGGACCTGTTCCCTAGTGATACTAGGGAAGGAGGAGTTATATTTGACGGTATTTCCTGGGGGGAGGTTCAGGAGGAGACAGAGGTAAAGTTGGAGATGAATTTGTCAGTCAGTTATTTGGCTATATCTTCTGGCTCAATATATGTGGCTCCATTAACAATGAGCTCTGCACACAATTGTGTATTGCCTTTGAGCCTTTGTGGTTGCAGACATAGCTAACAAATGTCTTGTGGTTGTCCTTGGCCTGGGAGGCCAAATTTACCTCAGATTTGGCTTTGATAGATTGTCCTCTGAGTAGTTTGTTTAGTTTGATGAGAGTGCTTTTATTTTGATGGGTGCTATACCTCCTAAGTTTTTCCATGGACCCTTCCTCTTTAACATTCTCACCAACACCCTCCACATATCCACACAATCGGCCTCCCTAATACATTATGCAGAAGATTCCACACTCATTTCCACATATCATAACATGGTACACCTCAAAAAATTACTCTAGAAGCTTTAACAGCAACTGAAACATGGCCTTTGTAAGTCACAACTCATACTCAACTCTAAAAAAAAAAAAACTACTATTTATCCCCCCAGATCTCTCTCCCACGAAAAAACAAAATTTAAAGTGCTCTGTCTCTTGATAATACAACCATTGAAGTCACTTCTCATAACAAATTATTAAGGATGATAGTAGATGATAATTGGAAATGTGACCTCTATATACAAGATTGCATATGAAAAACTCATCATAAACTAGGGATGCTTTATAGAGCCAGAAACTTTCTCACAGACACAACCAAAGCTACACTTGCCACTAATTATCTCCTCCCCACACTTATTTATGTATCCATCCATCCATACTAACCTTCAGGCATCACAAAAGTCAAAACTTGAACAATGTTTTAACAAAGTTTCTAAATTTGCTGTAAATACCCCTTTCAGACTCCACCACTGTACAGCACTAAAAAGCCTAACTTGGTTAGAATTACCCTGTGATGACCCCTCTATAGGCCAGTAATTAAGGAACCTGAATCCTCACCACTGACACTGGACAGGGACTTTCACAATTTACAAATTGATACACTCAGTATTTCCAGATGCAGATCTCTCTGCATCAAGCACAATTTCCCTTAAGAGCACACATGGAACACACTCTGTTCAGAGGCTGGATCTCTCTATCTGTCTCCCCCCAGGTCCCTATTAAATCTCTCCACTGGTACAGTTGTAGGGTTAAGTCTTTGTCTGGAGTATCCAAGCTAAGTCCCCCAGGACCATCTCTTTGAACAGAGTGCTTTGTGCCCCTGCTACAAATAGCTGACACACACACACACACACATACACACACACACACACACACACACACACACACACACACACACACACACACACACACACACTGTGAGATTTGATTTTTCACAGACACACACACACCTGGGAAAAGCTGGTACAGATTTACCTGCTGTGCCCCCTTCTTCCCAGAGTATAAGGTAGTTATCACTGCCACCAGACACTCCACAATCAGATACTGTAAAGCCCTTAACAAAGGGTGCCCAATTATACTATGTAACATTAATACTAATACAAATGGTATAAGTTGAGCAAGACAGCTAGGCCTCCTGGAGTTGCCCACACAGTGTCACCAAATAAATATAAGCACTCTCAAAGGTTAAATATTTTTAAAAGGACCAGCCGCAATAAAACTTGTAAATATATTTAATAATAAATAATATAAGAATGTGAACATACTGAATACATATTTACAGTAAAACCACAGAGTTCAAACCACAGGAAATATTGAAAATAACCTTGATGGACAGTCACAGACAAATAAAGAAAAACAATATCTAAACTAAGTTTCACTATATTTTCCTGACTGAATCTGTAAGAATTACTATTCCCTACTTACTTAATAGAGCAAGGCAGAGGATGTGCTGAATGGTCCTTCTTGTTGTCAGGCCCAAGACAGAATACTCAATACTGAGAGATTCCCCACTGTAATATCTAAAACATAATTTCCAAGAAGGCTGGCAGAATGACCTCATCTGGTCACCTGACTCTAGGTCCTCACAGTATCCCCCTTTGAGCTGAGACAGGAATTTAGCATAAACATCTACAATACACATCTAAATGTTTATGGCAGTGCCCTGGTGCCATGAAACAATTACAGTACTTTCCCTCTTCTTTACAGAGGCTATTAAACAATGGCCTCTCCAAGACTTACTGACTTAATTTCCATTCAGCACAGTGGGTTGCTGTGTTGATGGCTTAACAGCTAATTTCATTTCAAGGATTTTCCAAAACTAACTGGACTGAGATTAACTGCTTCTCTTCTAGTGTCCTTTGCTAACATATATACATACTGTCTCACATGTATATTCCTTCTCTGTCCATCAGGACCCACTGTTGATAGATTTTTTTTTTAATACTAGCAACTTTACAAACACATGTTGATTTTCAAATGCCATACAGTTCTAGTACATTTGTAACATATGCATCTCTACAAACCAGTTTGATATTCAAATGCCATACAGTTCTAATATATTTGTAACACAAGCATCTTATATAAATCAGTTTGATATTCAAAGGACATATCATTCTTTACAGAACTCCAGCTGGCTATGCTGGCACTAGCTCATATCATCACATACCCCCATCAACTAACATATACACATCTGCTTGTCCAGCACTAAATAATGTTCTATACAACTATGTTCCCAGTTGGTGATTACAATCCAGTGGCCAAAAACTCCTGTCTATATAGAATCCTGTCAAATCTGCTGGGTATTGTCTGCACTCATAGCATGTTGATAAGGCCTGGAACTCCTTATCTCTATCCATCAAGTTAATACCTTCACTCCAGCCAAAAGCCGTCTCTATTCTTGCTCAAGACCAGGATAAACTGTAACACTAAATGTGAACCAATCCCTTCTTATACCTTACATCTCCTTACTCTCCTTTCTTCATCACTTTCTTACTTCTATCAATTCTCTCCCATGGTTTTCTCTCTAAATATACCATAAGCCTGTTTTTTTTTCTTCCTTTGTATTGCAATTCATGTTTGTATTACACTAACTTACCTTTAATTTCTCTAAAAGCTGGCTATTTTTTTCTATGAAATTATTATTATATAAATTGCATCTATTTTAACCAATACTTTCATATTATGCCTACCACAGCATTGCCAGGTTTGCCACAGGTTCCCCATTTCTCACACATCATTGTGTTAATCTCAAAAAGCTTGACTGGCTTGAACTTCAAAATCTCATTCTCCTACATCAATTAGTTATTACCTATAAAATTCTCCATTACCTTTCTAATACACCCATACCAAATAACCTTGTTGTCCCTTACAGGAATCTTACTTCCCTTCGCTCAGCTAACAAATTACTAGTGGCCACCCTCAAAACACACAATAAAGCTGGGGTCTCCTTGTTTACAAATACCATTGGCTCATATTGGAATAAACTTCCCATAGAACTGACCACTCTAGGCTCATCACAACTTTTCAAAAAACAACTAAGAAACTATTTTAAAACTCACTGGCTATGCCCTTGCTCAAATCCTGACTGACCTCAGCTTCCATCTCTCTTTTCAGCTCTTTCCACTACTCTTCCTCATGTTCCTATCACTACCTTTACCCCTCCTCTGTACTTCACCTACCATCCACTTGGATATTACTTTTCCCATAAATTTACTTCTCTTTATATTACTGCAACCTATCATCTCACCTTGTATCTAAATCACCCAGCTGATGAAATCTGTTTCTTAAAACTAGTGCCTTGACACAAAATGTTTATCAAAATTGTTAATGCTGTAAATAGTTGAATAGAGTCTTGTGTGAGTTACTGCTTTATTTCTTCTTTAATTACTCTTCCAAAGATTTTGTAATAGAAATCCTCACTCTATGTTTAGTTTTTATATATTACTTTTGCACTGTTACTATGCTACTTGGGAATAGTTCTTTACATGCTTATAATTTCTATCTTATTGTGCTATTTTTGTTTATTTTTATCTTTATTATGTACTAGTATATAGTGGAGCTTTTCTCCTCGGGCCTCTGCTGAAAATGGACATGTATCCAGCCAGACTAGCCCGGTCAACAAATGTAAAATAAATAAATAATAAATAAATAAATGTCTAATCTGGTATAATTAGTTAAACATTAGTAGTAGTAGACTGCAAAATTATTTTTTTGCCCCCGAGCCTCAGTAAAATGACACTCCACCCAGTTGGAATTTCCAGGTAATCAAATGCCAATACATAAATAAACATAAGGGACCTGAGTACCTATATGTTTGATCATCCTGTTTCCATTATAGTCAGGAAATCATTCTCTTTGACTCAATTTCCAAGGGAATATCTTCGAGCTCCAAAGACATTATCTTAACTCAGACCAATTGTCAAATGCAATATCCCCTTTGGTATTTACAAATCCAAGTATATTGCTCAACAGGAAAGGCCACAACAATTTAATCCAAGAAAATGATAAGCCTTAAAACATTCATCTATCCTGACTAATTAGACAACTTTACTTAAATACAGTAGCCTACTAGTTGCCCCAAAGTGACCATTATCTTGGTTTTTGAGCCATGAAAAAACAAATCTTATTTGGCCTCCTTTTTCTTTGCAAAACCTGTGGCTCTCCAAATACCTGTACTTGGAACTTAAATGTATACAAACAGATAAAGAAGATTTGCATGAGGGGTAATTTCCTATCTCAACATGCTCCCAATCTATGGAATAAGTTGTCTTTACAAGTCAAACAAAGTACTACTTTGTCTGCCTTTAGGGTTAATCTGAATGACTGGATGATAGATGCAAATTTACACCAGGATTACCATGTCTAACCATGTATGATATAGGAGATAAGTGCTTGTAAAGGGTGGCAAGAACATTTAAGTCTGCTTAAAAGTGTATATGGTTAGGCATCTTACATTTCCTGTGATCACTTGCACAGCATTACTCCGTTTTTCTATGAAGCAATAGCTGAAAGAAAAAAATCTGTTTTTTATCTATACCTTGTTTTTGAGTATGTGCTCAAACCATTATCTTCTTGTCACCCAATTAACTCATCCAGATATCATCTGTACAGCAGGATACCCAAGATCTTTGATGTCTTAGATCACTGACATTTTTCATAAATACCTGGTAGCCATGCCCTCCACCACAGGTAAAGGGTAAATGAAATAAATGCTGAAATGTGAGTAGCCAGACAACTAAATTATGTATTTCAATGTGGGGAAAACAGGTGTACTCAGAGAAAATCCATGCAGACAATCAGATGACACACAAAACCTACAAAGTAACCAGTGTAAAGCTATGCTGCTTGAAATACCAAGAAATGGAATAGTTAGGCATGGCTTTTCCTTTGTGTCCAGCTTGCTTTATAAAACCTTAGCCTCATACTCAAGGAAAATGGGGAATTTTATTATTAGCAGTCTTTAAGTAGAACTTATTAGCAGTCTTTAAGTAGAACTGTGCATTAAGGAAATGTCACTGAGTGGTCCTATAATCCCTTTCATTTGGAACAGGTAGAAGCAACTATGCCTCAAAAATGTTTGAAGCAGAATGGGCAGTAAATCTGTAGAACAAGCTGTTTGTTCCCCTCCCAGCCTCCCCAACACACGCACACACACACACACACACACACACACACACACACACACACACACACACACACACACACACACGCACACACGCACACACGCACAAACGCGCACACACACACACACACACACACACACACACACACACACACACACACTCACATGTGCTATGTTGTTCTGCCGTCGTAGTCGACATTGACCAAGGACATCACATCAAGGAGATTGACTGAGTACGGTGTGTTCAGCTGTGTCTGATCAGTCTGATGTGGGCTCGGAAAGCTCTGCCACACGTCGGGCACAAGTGGTCACTTGGGTTGGTTGGCAAAGAGTTGGCTGTGGATTTATGCAGCTCACGCTTCCTCTGTGCCTTTGCGGTCCTGCTCTGCTCATACGATGTAACACCTTTGTTGATGTAGTTTGCCAGGTGGGGCGACCTTGCAGTACGGTTTCTCAGAAGTCCGGGTCAATGCCAAAGCTCTTCAGAGAGACTTTCAGCGTGTCCCTGGAATGCTTTTTTCTGCCCAACTTGTGTGTGTTTGCCTCCTGCAAGTTCACCATAAAACAGTCTCTTGGGGAGGTGTGTGTCTGGCATATGTACAAGGTGGCCTGCCCACCTGACTTGGGCTCTCCTCAGCAGGGTGTAGATACTTGGCAGTCCAGCTTGAGAGAGGACAACTGTGTCTGGAACTTTGTCCTGCCAGGTAACTTTCAGCAGCCTTCTTAAACAGTTCATATAAAAGCAATTCAGCTTTTTGGCATGATGCTCATACACAGTCCATGTCTCACAGGCATACAGTAGTGTGAGCAGTACGACTGTCTTGTACACCTTCAGCTTTGTGGACAGTTTGATGCCTCTCATCCCCCACACTGACTCCCTCAGCCATCCAAATGAGGAGCTTGCCTTGGCGATGCATGTGTCTTCCTCATTGTCAATGTTCACAAATCTGGACAGTGTGCTGCCGAGGTATGTAAACTTGTCAACGGCCTTCAATATCTCACCTTCAGCGGTGATAGCTGGTTCTGCATACATCTTCTGTGGTGTGGCCTGATGCAAAACCTCAGTCTTCTTAATATTAATTGTGAGGCCGAAGTTTCTGCAGGCAGTGGAAAAGCAGTTCATAATCTGCTGCATCTGGGTCTCTGTGGCAGCATTGAGTGCAATGTCATCTGCAAACAGGAAATTGCACACAAAGTCCTCTTCAACCTTGGTCTTGGCCTGTCGCCTCCGCAGGTTGAAGAGCCTGCCATCAGTCCTGTATCTGATCTTGATGCTGGTTTCTTCGTCATTGCAGAAGCCATCTGCCAGCATGGCCGAGAATATTATGCTGAACAACATGGGTACCAATACACAGCCTTGCTTGACTCCATTGGTGACTGGGAATGCATCAGAGGAGTCTCCCTCATCCAGTACTTGAGCAAGCATGCCATCATGGAACTGGTGCACCATACTGATGAATTTGCCTGGGCAGCCAAACTTCTCCATGATCTGTCATAGCCCCTGATGACTGACAGTGTCAAAGGCTTTGATCAGGTTCACAAACATTGTGTAAAGGTCCCTGTGTTGTTCCTGGCACTTCTCCTGAACTTGATGTGCTGCAAATATCATGTCCAGTGTTGCTCGGCGCTCTCTATAGCTACACTGACTCCCTAGCAGGTGTCCAACTTCCATGTTTTGAATGAGGCAGTTGAGTTGGACTCTGGCAAGGATTTTGCCAGCAATGACCAGGAGAGAGATTCCTCTGTGGTTGTCACAAGACTGCCTATTTCCCCTTTTTTTTGTGGAGATGGATGATGGAGGCATCCTTTATCTCCTGAGGGATAACTTCCTGTTTCCATATGGTCTGGAAGAGCTCAGTGAGCGTCTGTAACAAGACTGGTTCCCCTGTCTTGTAGACTTCGGCTGGAATGGAGTGAGAGCCTGGTGCTTTACTATTGGAGAGAAGCTTAATTGCTTCCTTAACCTCTGATTTCTTTGGAAATTCTGCCAGGGAGGTGTTAATGGCAACTTGCGATGTGTGGTCAATGGCTTCAGCATCGATTGAGGAAGGCCTATTCAGGACATTGTTGAAGTGCTCAGCCTATCTTTCCAGAATGGCTTTCTTGTCAGTGAGCAGGGTGGGCCCGTCAGCACTGAGCAGTGGTGACGATCCAGAGGACTGTGGCCCATAGATGGTCTTCAGGGCATTATAGAAATGCTTGGAGTTTTGCTATCAGCGTACTTCTGGATTTCATCTGCCTTTCTGCTAAGCCAGGAGTCTTGCATCTCTCTGAGCTTTGCTTGCACCTTGCTTTTGATGGAGTTGTAGGCTGCTTTCTTGGAGATGGATGTAGTGTCTTGCTGGAGGGATATGAAGGCTTCACACTTCTTATTCAGCAGCTTCTGAATGTTTTCATCATTATCATCAAACCAGTCCTGGTGTTTGCGTGTGTTCAGGTCCAAATGAGCAAGAGCAGTGTTGTAGACCACATCTCTAAAGGCTGCCCAGTCCTCTTCTGCACCACTGGTGCTAAACCTGAGTTGGTCAAGCTTACTGTCGAGGTCCTCAGTGAGGTTCTGGCACACAGAGTGCCGTTCTAACTTACTGACATTCATGCACCTACTGTTTTTTTTCCCCTGCGGGCACCACCTAGGCTAAATGTACATGTTGAGTTTTTAGAGGATGAGTCTATGTTCTGTCCAGCAGTCTCCGCCACACATGGCCTTAGTCACTCTAACATCCTGCCTGTCCTTTCTCCTTATTATGAAATAATCAATGAGATGCCAGTGCTTGCTGCGTGGAAGCATCCAGGACATCTTGTTATAGTTGGGTAGGTGGAAGACTGTGTTTGTGATCAACAGGTCATGAGCTGCACAGGTCTTCAGAAGTAGATGACCATTGCTGTTGCTTTTGCCGACTCCATTCCTCCCAATGACACCCTCCCATGTCTGGTAGTCTGCACCAACTCTGGCATTGAAGTCGCCTAAGATGACAAGCTTATCCACCTTGGGCACAGATGCTATGAGGGACTCCAAGTCTTCATAAAACTCATCTTTAGTTTCCTCTGGATTTGTCAAGGTGAGGGTATATACACTGATGAAGGTGGCATAGTGCTTTCCTTTGAGGGGAAGCCACAGAGACATGAGTCGGTTATTGAATCCTTTTGAGAGGCTGGCTAATTTGATGATCAGATTAGATCTGATGGCAAAACCCACTCCTGCTTCACGACATTCATCGCTACTGTCGCCACTCCAGAAAAAATTATAACCGGCTTTAACTTCTGTCAACCGGCCTTCATCTGTGAACCTGGTCTCACTGAGGGCTGCTATCTGGATGTTGTACCTGCCGAGTTCTCTTGCAACAAGTGCTGTCCGTCTCTCACGTCTGTCTGTTTTGGAAGTATCCATGAGCTTACGCACATTCCATGTGCCAATGGTGAGTCACCAATGTTTTTTTCTTTGTGATTCGACTGCATGGTTGGGATCACCGCCTGCTGTGGCAAGCAGGCCAGGGGTAGGATGAAGCAGGCTATGTTTAGGGCACCTTTTCTATCTCTTCCTCAGACTATGGAGGTGAGCAGAGCGATCCTAAATAGGGCTGCTCAGACACCCAGGGAGGCTGCTGAACTCCACTGCTGCTTCGGTCCAGTAGAGAGCGACCCATTGCCCTGGGCCATCTGTGTGTGAGGTTGTGGCTACAGCTTCCAGTGTATCCACACCTCCTGCTTCATCATTCACCCATCGCTACAGGACTTGGGGTGGGGGTGATGTCTTGACTTGCACGTGAATTGGTGGTGGTGGTGCTGTGGTAGCGTTGTCACCTCACAGTAAGACGTTGTCCTGTTCGATTCTCAGTTAGACCGTCTTCTTTGTGGAGACATGCGTGAATGGGCATACCTTCGTTGAAGGTTGTGCATCAGGGCTGGCAACTCGGCATGTAAAAATCTACTGCCAATCATTAGCGGACCGGAGTTCCACTGTGGCGACCCCTAACCGGGAAAAAGTCGAAAAAGACAAAGAAGAAGAAAGAAGAATTGCCAAATCATCAGTCTCACTCTCTCATCCCAGTCTATCTTGATCCAGTGGCAGGACATAGTTGAGATGACTGGAGATGGGTTGGAATGCAGTGGATGGCCAACAGTGTCCTAATGTGTCTCACTGTGTCCTATTTGTGCTCCACATCACTTTGCTGAATCCACTTTCCTGCCCGTTGAATCAGTCTGGTGATTTCCTCCGAGCAGTCCACCGGATCCAGTCTTCGCATGAATAGGTAGACAAGCCCTGACTCGCCAAGGGTTACAAACCCATCGGCTACCCTCACCTGGTTTTGCTGACCAGTCAAAGCCATTGCCCGGGATGTGGCCACTGTTGCATGCAGACAGCTACAAGGAGCCACAGGTGAGAGCTGAGTGTCAGGTGAGGACCAAGGTGGATGAACTACTCTAAAGAGCACAACATGTTTACCCATCAGAGGTGCTACCACTCCCTGGCACCCCATACACACACACACACACACACACACACACACACACACACACACACACACATACACACACACACACACACACACACACACACACACACACACACACACACACACACACACACACAAACACACATTGCCAGTTCAAAAGTTCCCACTGTAGCATCTGTCATGATTACCAACATGATATAAGTTTGAAATTTGCCATTTATTTTTCTAGCAATGTTTACACTCCCTTGTTGTACCTGACACTTTTGTTATTAAGCACCTTGCAAGATTCCTTGACAGCTGTACTGAGCAAAGATGTGTTTCTCATGATCTTGGAGAATAAATCTGATCATGGACAAATCTCCAACCAACATTTTTTTTGGACACATGAAAGCTGAAAACTGCTATTTGTCAGTGACTAGTTAAACTGTTGATTTTGAAAGTCACAATACAGCTAAAAGTAGCCAAAAAGTTCAGTAGTGCTGTAAAAACAAAGGCAGAAATACTGTTAGGGAGTGGAGCCCCAGCCAGTCATAGTGCTCCTCTGGATTACTAAAAAAGTGGAACTTTTTAGGAATGGGGGCTGATGAGATGCCTATTATCTTACTAAATGTATACCGCATTAATGACTGCAGCAACTGTGTTCTACCCTTTTTCAGCAATGTGTAATTAAATGTAAAGGGATGTAACTTTTCTAGTATAAGTTCCATAACCTTTTTTTTTGTAAATGAAATAAAATAAAACAATTGCTGCAGTACACGCTTCTTCTTTACCATTGCTTGTAGAATCAACGTCATGTAAGAAAATCCTTTGTAGGAAGAGAACGGAAGGGGCGACTAAAATTTACTTTTGCCAAGTGGGTGGTAAAGCAGGAACTTTTTTTTATTATTTTCCTTGTACCGAGGCTGAATTTAAAATGCTCAGAGAGTCCCTTTAAGCATGCAGCAGTTAAAAAGGAGCAATGGTAGCTCAAGCAAAACTCTGGTTGGGGCCCTGAGAGGGACAACTTTTGAGCTACTACTGACCATAGTTTACATAGATTGGGTGGGGAGGAGAAAGAAGAAAGCCATGGAATTATCAGATGATATCCCAGTAGATGTTTTAATAGGAAGTAATTTTGATGATGTAGTGCCTTGTGTATATGTAATTACACAGCCAGGTATGGAGGTAAGAATATGGAATGGCAATGGGGGTGGGGGGAGACCCAGCCAGTGCTTACACCTCCAACAGAGGTTGGTGATGTGGCTGTTACATGGTGGAGACTAGTTAATAGCAGTACACCTGAATCTTAGAAACAGCTGTCAAAAGATACTGGGCTTTCTTTGGAAAGGGCTATTTTAAGGAGAGACTTACATGTTAGTTGTAAGCATGAAGCTGAGAGACTTAGCTGTCAAATGATACCAGACTTTCTATGGAAGAGGAACTGGGGAGGGGCACAAAGAAATATCAAATATGGGCTCAGTTTTCAGACTCCAGTTTATAGCCTATGTGGCTCCTGCTTCTCAGGGTCAGGGGAAATCTGTATATTGGAACAAGGAATTGTACAAAAAATGAATTTGTGGGCAGTCTAGGAATCTAACACTCCATGGGCCTCACTGGTAGTTTTTGTGCCAAAGAAAGGATGTGGCACCAGGTCTTCTGCAGACTCTAGGAAACTGAATAGTCACAAAGAGTCAGATGCTTAGTCCATGCCTTGGACTTATGAAGCCTTAGAGCAGTTGTGTGGGTTATGTATCTAACTACTGTTAAGCTGACTAAGGATTATTGGTTGGTATCTTTAACACTCACAGTGAAGGAGAATTCAGCTTATATGTCTCTTTTTGGATTATATATGTTCACTAAAAATGCACTTTGGAATGAAAAATGCCTTAGCAACTTCCCGAGGGTTGGTAAGGAGTATCCTAGGAGAAGCCAAAGACTATGTTGTTGCTTACCTGGATGACATTATAGCCTATGGTCTGTCTTGGCAAGATCATGTAAACCATGTTAGGGATGAGGTAAGCAGACTTATAAAGGCAGGGTTAACTGTTTAAGCCAACAAGTGTCAGGAAAAAGAACAGAGCATCTTATCTGGGTCACAGAGTAGGTGGTGGTAAGATTCAGCCATGGCCTACCAAGGTGGTAGCTATTTTGAAAAATGCACAACATCTGTCAAGATGAAGTATGTGGTTGTTTACCCAAGGGGGTGCATCCCAACTTACACTTTGTTTCTTATGGCATTCTGAAGAAACTCATTTGAGGCCTGGATAGAGAGGAGAGGAGTGTTAGGATTGTATATAAACCTGAAACTTGTTTTTAGTAAGACTGTAACAAAGATGTGAAACATACAAACGTTGTATGCAATCTGTATTTTTTTCTCATTGATAATGCAGCATGGCTGTAAGTTGTGAAAAACATATAAAACATAATTTAACCTGTCATTGTTTTTCAATAAAGATGTAAAACTATATGATAACTGTAATTGTTTTGCAAAAAGACTACAGAATAAGTAATTTTCACTTTCAAGCTGCAGCTAAAAACTGAAAATATAATTTAAAGTACAGAAATTTTAGTTTCTCTCTCTCTGTCTAGAAAAGATAGGTGTACTGCAGAAGATTGACAAGGTAAAGCAGCAACTTATTTGTACAGGAGATGATAGCAGAAAAACACATTCACACTCTTACAGTTAGCCAGGCTAAGCCATGATTTTTCTCCATACTTATGGCACTGTATCCCTCTGCTGAGCTCTACCATTTTTGTAGCAAGCCAGGAAAGTGTCATAGCCTTTGTAAAGGGAAATTCTGCCTGTTTTTTGCTGTACTGATAATATATGTGCAAGTGATGATGTGTCCTGAGACACAGCTCCAAAAGTCAAGTGGTGTGTCCTTCTTGCTGGCAAAAATCCACCTCTTGCTTTGAGGACCCAACTTACACAAATTAGATATAGGAAGGCTTCATTATGCATTGGATGTGTTTAGTGTACCTCAAGCTCCACTGCAAGAGTTTTTTTTTTTTTTTTTGCTTGCCTGTTTGTCACAGATTTTAGACAGAGGTCCTAGTAAGTATTTTGTACAAATGTTAGCTAGGGGATATTTAGTTGGTTAGTTAGTGGTTTCCTGGAAGCAATATGTATGTCTGCCTGTTTCAACCCTTTATTTACATTCCTCTGCCAGAACTGCATTTTGTATATTTAATTTCTCAGACTGTACTATTTAGTTTCTCTTAGTAAAGAACTGTATTAATAGAAATTGTTCAAGATGTGCTTATTTCCCTATAGATACAGGTAGATAATTATGTCAGTGACTTCTTGTTGGTATCCAGTTCTGAAAAAAAAATGACTGAAAGGTAACATTGCCATTAGTTTATATATTATTTATATTTCATCTAGAATACTTTCTAAGAGTCATACAGTGGCTGTTTGCCTTGAGAATGCTGGTTTGGGTCTAGCTAAAGGCAGTACTGCCATAAAACAGAAGATGGTTGTGGCACTGGAGGGTAAATTAATTGTGTGTGTGTGTGTGTGTGTGTGTGTGTGCATGCAATAGTTTACTTACATTACAGTTACTGTGGATAAATATAGCACTGTAAGGCAATGAACTCAGAGTGCAGCAGGGGAAGGGCCTGGAGAGCCAAGGTTTGTGTCTGTTGTCAGATTTTTCATTGTGAAACCTGTCTGGAAGTGGATAGCATGGGGCCATAGTCCAGAGCAATATATTTTTCAACATGCTCATATTGTTCAAACCACACACACACACACACACACACACACACACACACACACACACACACACACACACACACACACACAACCACACACACACACACACAACGCACACACACACACACACAGAGTTTTATTCTTCTTCTTTGTTGTTGTTGTCAATATTTATTGGAACAGTGAGACAGACAATAGGTCTATAACCCATGCCCATCACATCATTGGTGCCAGTGGTGTGGATCATGAGACGACAGCCTTGGGGGCCATCAAAGCAGTGTGTGTGTGTGTGTGTGTGTATGTGAGCACGTGCGCACATGCATTTATATATATATATATAAAGAGAGATAAACACATGTATGGATGGCATGGCATGCATGTGAACTGCTCTATGGTTAATATTGCTGGTAAAGGGGTTGCTGGCATACATGTTTTATACCTGACCTCTGACACATGTACCTTAACTAAGAACATAATTTTGCATATCACTGAAACAATATCTGAAAATGAGATTTTCTATTAAATCTGTTTATTAAGATGATATCCATCCACCCTACCCCATTAGAAATAGCTAGATGAGGGGGCAGATTCAGTAAAGACTACATTAAGTGTACACGATCTGTATTCAAGAACATTCTTATCACATTTTTGTGCTTTCTAGTCACACAGAAAGACTACACTAAATTTACATGTAATCTGCACTTTGTGGCAACCTTTATGAATCCCTGTCAGTATTTAATGTTGCAAGAATATCAGTAGGTAAACTAAAATTAGGAGGAAAAAGGTATGAGTTATGTCTGTGTTGCCTGTTCACTCAGAACGGTGTATAGTTAGTGTAGGTATTATTGAATTCCATGGGAGGATTAAGGTGGTGTGACAAACCTTATAAACCCATATTAGCATAAAATAAAATTTTCAGATTTGCAGTTAGGGCTAACGGAGAATATCAACTGCATGGCGATTTTATTCTCAAATGAATGTATGGGATCTAGTTGTAAAATATGTGGCACGGGCAGTTTCAAGTAAATACTAAAAAAATTATTCTGGGTTTTCAACCATTGACCAGTCACCCCCCCCCCCCCCCCCCCCCCGCCTCTTTGTGAGTACGGTCTACCCAACTAGACCTAGCAGCATAACACTCAACCCCTTACTGCAAGAAATCTGGGCAAAACCAAAAGTAATGAGGGGAAAAAGGCAAAAAAATCAGGGACAGATTTTATGTATCACTGTTACAAGCCTAGAAAGTTGCTGGAATAACAGGTTTTACATTAGCATGAAATTTATGATGTCTGTCGATATTTACTGACTTCACTCTTCAATGATTTGCCAGCAAACCACAGATTTTATAAGGAATATACAGAAATATGAAGCAAAAATTCTGGAAAGTTAGGTATGTCTATCAGTCGACCAAAAGAAATGTATACATACCTACTATTCACTGCATTTTAACCAAATACACTTTTGTTATGAAAATCAACATGAAACATCATGTTTTAGGGCGCAGAAAATGTGGTCTATAAACGACTTAATTAATACCACAATTTATATTATTTCTGTTTAACATGTTTTAAAATAGAAACGCTTATTTACAACAAACAGCCACTGGTGATAGTGTGGGCAGCAGCTGACTATACATAAATATATTTCTAAAGCTTACAGGGGAACACTTAGAGAGATGTGCAAACTTTTAAAACATTTTGGGTAGTTTGGAGAAAGTTACAAAAAGCTCAGTGTATAAAACTGAAATTTTTAAATTGGCACCCTGAAAAGCATGTGGCCAAAAAAGAACAAATTAGGTTTGCGTAATAACTCTGCCGATACTATAGCGCTGTAGCCTTTATATATGAATCGAGTTCAGAGATTCGTGTACATACTCGGTTTAATTTTCATCAACATCAGTGAAAACATGATTAAATCCCAGGAATTTGCAAGACTAAGTCAGCTGCACTGTACACGAGTCCCACCTCATTTGATCACGTAGCAAGCGTCCTTCCCAACCACATCGCCATACCCATGGAAACCATGGCAAGTAGACCCTACAACACGCTTTGCACGCAGTCTGTCGTAGCTACGCCTTTTCCTGCAGAAAGTGCTGGAGTTTGTTAGCCAATAACCTAACGGGTGGTCAAGATCTGAAGAGGCAAGGAAAACATATATTGTCAGGGGTTTTAACTTATTAGTAAGGATTGGGATTTACTTGTTGATCTGACAACGTACGTGGCTGCTTTAATCGTGTTGTCTTAAATTTATGTAGAAAAGGTGAGTCAAATACAAGGCATGGCGATCCCACGCTTAACTAATTCAGGGATGAAAACATGGGGTTATGAAATGAGGGTCTACGAAGAAATGTTTTGACTTTCTGGAAATGTGGAGTTGAGAAACTCCATTCATTTGCACGATTGGTGCAAAGTTGGAAGTATTAAGAACATGTTGAATATCTGTTTGCACCGTTATCAGGTTAGTCTTTATTTTAAGAGGTGCTGAAGATTTCTTGTCGGTCACCCATCTGGGGGCTGTTTGGCTCTCATGTCTCTGTCGGTGGTGCAAATTGCTTGTGACAATCGCTTCATTTTAGCTACAAAAAAGAACTCTTGAGTGTCGTAGTAGATTGTGTTTAACTTCAGGATGTAGGAATGCATGTTTTACTGACGAACAGATACTTCTACTGTTTACCGCTAGAATGTCCCAGAGCTTTACGTCTTGCTAGGTTTCCGCTTTTATAACTTTTATCGGTTTATGATATATCGCAACTTTCAACCTCTTAGCTCAAAAAACTTGGACAAATAATGGGGGGGGGGGGGGGGGGACAAAGCCCCAGAAATAGGGACATATTTTAAATATTGTTATAAACAGAGTTGCTAGAATAATACAAGGTATTTTGTTACCATACATTCTTTAAGGCTGTAAAGTCTGAAACTCAAATGCCTGCCATTATTTAGTGTATCGGTCTTCACTGATTTTCCACAAAAAAATCCAGGAAACCACAAATGTTATGTGGACCAGACCACAATATGAGGCAAAATCTGGACATTCTGCGAAAATATGGGCAGTTGCGAGGTATATAATGTACAGAGGTAAATATTTTGTTGATATTTTAATGTTTGCTGTCAGCCAAGCGTTTTCAAAGGCGAGTTCATATATTTCGAGTGTACCTCATTATGAGGAACGGTTGTGTAAGTCTAAGATATCCATTGTTTAAAGTGATATTCATAGTAAATAATAGCGGCTCGCATTAATTCATCGGTTTTGTATTAGAACATTACCCCACCAGATGCGCAGTAGCAAGGACCGCTCAAACCCCGCCTACTACTGTACGTGTCCTGTAATTGCCACCTAACGTCACCAAATAGAATGTGGAAAACAGTGTAGTTGAATGTACTCCCTGCTGCAAGTGCGCGTTATCTATTCTACATAACATACACCTAAACTACTTGCAGTCCTCTGTGCAGGAACGCACATGGCAGATCTCTTTACTTGTATTGTTTTAATTATTGCTGTTTGACATCCAGTATTTATTTGTGGTGCCACACTCACTATATGGCAAAGACTTTTACATGTCATTCTGTTGGTCTGCAGATAGTATTTTTCAAAATGTGATTTATAATGTCTGACTGCAGAGAGGTACAAGCCTTGAACCGTAACATTTAACGTACAGTCCCAGTTGTTAACACTGACACATACCTCTCAATCTTTTAACGCCCAAAATCTGAACAAATAAAATAGGGGGCAAACTACCAAATATTGGGTGAGAATTTAAGTACTGCGTTTATACACTTAGAAAGTTGCTAGCGTTACAAGTTTTATGTTAGCATGCATTTCAACAGAATGCAAACTGTGAAACTAAAATGTGTGCCATTATTTACTGACGTTCATGTTCAGTAAGAAAGGTGGAGGGCGCAGGGGGGCTTGCCCCCCTCCAAAAGCAATTTAAAGCGCAACTTTATGATGGGGGTGTAAAGTACTGCCCTTCGGTCCCACTAATACTTGAACCTGTCCCCTTATATCTCTTCATTAAGGACATGTAATAACTAGCCTGGAATGGCCGTATTTCAAGAACGAGAACATTGTGTCTTCTGTATATCGAAAAATTAAAATTTGGGGGGAAAAAACAACGGTAATAAATGGTTACAGATGGAATATTCAGAATGAATATTCAACAGGTCGCGGGATCATCTGCATAGCTTGTCACTCAGCCGTATTTTGCACGCAACCTCGCACAGGCTTTCCCTGTCAATCCTGCAGGCCACGCCCATTCTTTCGCGAAAATCGTGGTGGGGTAATGTTCTAATACAAAGCCAATTCATCAGCATCACTTTTTATAAGGGTAACGTCACACATTGTAAGCATCCCGTTAACTTCGTATTTCGTGTTTTCAGTGGACAGTTAGTAGTATGTTTTCCACATTTTGCCCATATGATCCACATTACCACAGGTAGTAGCCCACATTTTGGAGATGGAAAGTTGAGAAATGTAGGTGCATTTTCAATGTTAACAGCGGAGATGGAGGGTTGAGAGCTGCAGTTACATTCTCCGTGTTGACAGCAGTATTTGACCCATTTATTTGTGGAGTTTTGTTTTAAGGTATTTGGAATTTACTTGCTGAGTTTGCCCTATGACCTTCGTGTAAGTTGTCACTGGTAGTAGCATCTGCATTTCCATCGTACTAGTATCTGCTTGGTCTTTTTAGCCACTTAAACGATGTGTAGCTATTAAAACGAGTAGTGTGTGTGTTGTGGACTAGGCTGCTTTAAGAGTGATATAATGTGATGGGGTATTCAAGTCTTTAACATAATATGTTATAGTCGCAGTCGTTTGTAACGATCGTGCTGTTGCGGTGCAACGAACGAGACTATAAGCTGAGTTTTTCTTTGGTCTGTGATGTCCAGCCTTGCTTAGGTTTGCCACCTTCTCAGATGCTCAAAGGGACACCTGAAATTATTCCGGACAAGTCATACCCAGAGCCAGTACAAAGGACCGGGCTTATTTTTTACTGATTTTTATGGGAAAGTCCGAATGGGTACACGTCCCATTTTCAGCAGAGGCCCAGGGAGAAATGCACCATTTACAGAATGAGTAGAGTACAGTCATACAGGATTTACCCAATAAATGAGCATGCAATTGCTTACCTACCGTGGTAATATGACAGTTAATCAAAATAAGAATACAGTAAAATGTTAATGTAATTATTATATTATTAGTTATTGTTAAACTTAAGAGCGTGATATGTTTCAGTAGGCATCAGCTGTAGATATATGTTAATAAGGAATCAGTGAAGGGTTTATAGGATGAAAATGACTACACATTATGAAGTATTGAGGGAGTCTAGGTAAAAGGGAGATATGGGTAATAGTCGAGAGAGGTAGATGTCAGTCATACAGTTGGAGATTGTGACGTAGTAGCTCTGCTGTGGCCAGTTGCTTAAAAGAATGCTGTGAGTTAGTAACTGTTTGGAAATTATCCAGGAATATCACATGTACAGGGCTGGTAGCCGAATAGGCAGGACTTCAGTTGTGGTATTGCTAGTGGGAGGATATTCCAGAATTTAGTGAGGTGGTGGGAGAATAGTGATCTGCCAGCAGAAGTTTTTGCTCTGGATACATGTAATATATATATTTCTCTGTTGAAATTAGTGGCCTGGAAGGGTTGTGCATTTTTAGAGGTTGGAGATAGATGAACGTTTGTTAGGTTTATGCATAATGTAACAGATTTGTGGAAATTGTGAGTAGGTTAGATAATGTGGGAATTCTAGTCACTATAATTTCTTTAGGGTTGTACAGTGGTGGGTTCTGTTTGGAAGGGTTGGCAGCAAATCATGCTATTTTTGTAGAAACATTGTTCAAATTTGTTTAGTGGGGGCCACTTGGATGTTAAAGATGGGTGCAGAATACGTGGGAGTATGCAAGAGTACAGAGAAGACAATATGATTTATTATAGTATTTGAGTTGAAGGGTTTAACTCTGTAAAGTGAAATGTAGTTTTAAGTGTAATTTTTTTTTCATATATTTTGGATGTGTGTGTATCAAATTGTAGGTTCTCATCTACACAGATGCGTAGCAGTTTAGTATGTGTGACAATTTCAATTTTTGTTTTGTTTTGTTGGTGAGAGGGAAGTTTGACTGTATGCTGTTTGGGAGTAAATAGGATTAATAGGTTCATAGGTGTATACTAGGCTAATGCCTAGCCAATAAGAATCCCTAGTATCATTAAACAGACGGTTCCCATTGCCACTCTCTAGCAGGGCAGCTAAGGTGATCCTTGGGGTGAATTTTTCTATTTTCCATCCTCTATTCAAGGAGGGCCAGGGAGGAGCTCTGCTTGATGTGGATAGGGAGTCTTTTCCAGAACATGGGGAAGTCTCTGGGTTACGAACTTATCCCTCCAGCATATTCTATTTAATGTGGTAACAAGACTGAGGTCCCTGGAACATGTGGCACGGTAGTATTTTTTTTTTTTTAGGATGTAGCATGTCTAACAGCTCTGGGTCAGACATGGCTTTGTAGGTTAAGCAGAGATCGCCTCTTCGGAGGCGATATGAGACTGAGTATAGCTGAAGTTTTTTGAGTCTGTCAGTAGAGGGCATGTGTTTAAGGCCTAGAATTCTCTTGGTGAGGTATTTTTGTGGCCTTTCCAGCTGTTGCAGGTGTCTAGTGAGGTGCATGCCAAAAGGGGCACTGTATTCTGTAATAGGTCTAATGAGGGACGAGTACAGAGGGATGATGACCTCTTTCTTCCTAGAAGAGAAACTCCTTGTGATGAGATGCGCCATATAAAAGGATTTTCTAACCACAGTGGTGATGTGGTTGTCAAAGGAGAGGTTGCTATCAACCTGTGTTCCTAGATCTCTTATTACACCTTCTGAGTTAAGGAACTCCATTGATGTGGTAGTTCATGGGCCCAGACTTTTTTCCCAAAGGGAATAACGATGCATTTTTTGGCATTTAGTTTAAGGCCGTGGTTCTGGCACCAGTCACTGGTATCAGTGAGGCCCTTTTGTAGGATGTCTACGTCTGTTGGGGATTCTATAATGGCTCTCAGTTTGCAATCATCTGCAAACTTTGTCAGCCAGAGTCCTTTTGTATTGGCTTGAAATTCTGAGAAGTAGATGCTGAACAGAAGGGGACCTAGGACAGATCTCTGTGGGACACCACTCGTTACTGGTCGGTAAGTCCGATTTGGAGTCTGCAACCTTCACAATGCGAGTTCTATCCATGAGTCTTTTAGCAACCCACCTTGTGACAGAGGGGTTGATGCCTAGTTTAGTGAGTCTATCAATGATTCCTGAGTGGGGAATGGTATCAAAGGCCTTGGCAAGATAAGGATAGGCCGTGTGTACCACCTTGTTCTCATCCACAGCTCTGGTGACGGACTCAAAGAAGTCTACCAGACTGAGCAGGCATGATCTACCCTTCACAAATCTGAACTGCGTAGGGTCCAGAGTTTGGAGATTTCCTATATCCCTATTTTTTAAGGTCCACGTTGATACGCTCCATAGGCTTACATATCAGACTAGTCAGGCTAATGGGGTGGTAAGTTCCAGGGGTCTGTAGTCGCTCCCCCTTTGTGGAGTGGGATGACTGTGGCCATTCACCACACCATAATTTGGATTTATTTGGGTTTAGGAGTAGCTTATTTGGGTTTAGGAGTAGCTGGGCATATGTCAGTCAGCTTTCTATAGAGGAGAAGGACTCCTGAGGAAGTACTATAGTTTAATGTTTTTGAGATACAGATAATTGTGGAGTCATCTGCATACTGTACTAGTGATGCAGTTTTACAGGCTTTATGTAGGTCATTGATAAAGATGTTGAAGAAAATGTGGCCCAAGACAGACCATTGTGGTATGCTGACTGGGACCAGGAGAAAGGATGAGATGTCTTTTTGCACTTGACAGCTTTAGCACTATTTTGGATTTAGCTACAGAGCCATTATATAGCAGTGGGTTCAAGTCCTAGGTTATAGGTTTGTGTAGGAGAGTACAGTGAGAGACCATGTCAAAGGCCTTGGATAAGTCAAGGGAGAGGGCAGACACTAGGTTTCCGTCATTCCTATTTGTATTTACTGTATTGGTAAGTCTAAGTAAAGCATTGTGTGTGACTGGTGTGTGTATGCTGTCCGAATGGCCACTGTTCAGGACTGGTTCTTTGCCTTAAGCTCTTCATTACTACAACTTTAACACTTTTGTCTTGCTGTTCTGCTTTTTTCATCCATCTTTTCACTAGAGTGTAATCTATCAGTAGTCATTATCAATCTCCTTTTTCACATTTTCCACATGAAGTTGGGATGTTGCATCTGCTATTGCCACCTCTCTCAATTCAGTGTCAGCCTCTAACCTTCTTCGACAGTCATGCCTACATTCACAGGCCTTTGTCATACAGCTCGTCCATCTTTTTTGCTGGATGCCCCTGTTTTCCCATACCTTCTTGTCTGTCCTAAGTCTTTTTCACTGGATTGTATTCTGCTTTGCAGTACACTTGCATGAACCAGTGTAATCTCTTCTTGACCTTTGCTTCAGCTGGAGCCACTTGGGCTACTGTTGCAATTTCTTTAGTCTGTCCCACAGTGTGCATTCTACCACACGTAAGTACATCATCTCCATCACTTCTGACTACCCCCAACTCCTTGGCTTTCACAGCCCAGGTTTGTGTACCATATAGTAGTACTGGTCACCCCACTCTTTTATACACCTTACTTTTCAGATTCTTTGGCAGTCATTTGTTACACACTACTCTTGCCACCCTGTGCCAGTTAGCAGCAGCCCCTCTGATTCTAGCTTTGACCTCTATTCGAGCTTCCCTTCTCCTTGACCACTCCTCCCAGGTACTTGAAGCTGTTAACCTATTCTACTATTTTCACTTCTGTCTCAGTTCTCCTGTTCTTCTCATTTCCCCTATTTGCTGCTATTACAACTGTCTTATCTGTACTCCGTCTCATTCTTTAGCCTAACTGTCCAAGACTGCACATTAATATCCATGAAACAAGTAACTGGGAGTTGTGGACCACTAAGACCCCCGAAACTATGGGGTTCTAGATGCTATTTGATGCATTTTAGAACATCCCCCCAACATTTTGATCCAGTAATGGCTTGAACAAAAGTTATGAATAAGGGAAGAAATTTAATCTTTTTGAAGCAGTCATATGTATCCACTGTTCAAAGTCATAAATGTGTATTTCAATAAATATAGAAGACAAACGCACAGATACCTGCATCATATTTGAGAATAATTAAATGCAAAACATTATCATTTGGGATTCTTCACTGTCTTATACTAAATCTTAAAAACAGCATCATTTTGACAGATCTGGAAAAAAGGATTAAATAATGTTTTTTTTTTTTGTTTTTTTTTTTTCAAAATAAAGATTTTGTTTTCACTGTAGAAAATCACTTTATGGGGGAGACATTACTGGTACTCTTTGACAAAAAGCATCAGAACAACAGAGTTGCATACTATATGGGTTTTGAAAAAGAGTGACTTCAGTGTACTTAAACTGCAGCTGCCGGCAGAAACATTTTATTTTCAGTGCAACATTTGTAACAGGAGAGCCTTGGAGTTTTAGGACATAATTGTACTTTCTGTAACGAGTACTAAAACATAGAATCAGAAGTCACAAAACAGATCTACAAACAAAGAAACAAATTACCCTCATACATTCCCCCAAACACTTTTGGAAAGAGGTTAACCTTACAGGAAGAAAATCTACTCATCATACCCTGCCTGCAAACACCATTCAATGTGGTACAGCAAAACTTTCTGTATAGGAACTTCTTTAAAGAATTTAGCAATCTCCCATCAATAAATTCCACACTTCCCACAGATCACGTATTGATCACCATGCATTCACCCCCCCCCCTTCCACTTCAAATACATACATCCCAAAGAAGTCTCTATTCTACTTGAAAATATTTCCACTGACACCTGTCCTGGGTCTGACAAAATAAGCCCCCCTGGTTCATGTATCACTGCATAATCTGTCTCACACAAAACATCGGACTACAGAAAACTGCCTTAATTAACCCCCCCCCAAAACAAACCAACCCAAAAGATACACCTCACTTCTGCCCAATATCCATCCTCCCAATTTTTATGCAAACTTCTTGAAAAGATAGTCTATACCCAGCTCTCCCTCTATATCTACCAGTACCACCTGCTGTCCCCCAGACAACATGGATTCTGGCCTGGATGAAGTACTGTGACAGCGATTTGTTCTCTAACTGATGACATCCTGTTAAACTCAGATAGTGGTCTCCTTACAGGTGCCCTGTTTTTAACAAAGGCATTTCACCTCATTGACCAGTATTTTCTCCTAACAAACTAATTGAAATTTGTATTTGTCCAGGTTCCACTCCATGGTTTAAAAGCTTCCTCCACGACACAAACTTCAGAGTTAAAACAGGATCTTCTCAATCAGAATCTATATCTGTTACCAAAGGTGTACCACACAGATCCATTCTTGGCCCCCTCCTGTTCTCCATATTCATTAACAAACTTTCTTGTGACCTCCCCAGCTCCTGCTTATCCTCTATGCTGAAGACACGGTCATTTAACTATCATGTCACTCTCACTCTCACTCCAACATTCATTGCCAGCTCCATTCAGATTTACATAAGCTCCATCAGTAGCTCATAAACCATAAATTACTTCTTAACTCCACCAAGACCAAAACTATGCTTTTTGGAATTCCACAGAAAATTCACCAAGCACCTGACTCTCATTATTTTGGACCTGCACACCCATGTCATAGACAACCTCCACCTTCAGATACCTAGGACTATGCTTGATCAGTCACTAAACATCAATTTCCACATAGACAAAGTGAGAGTTAAAAGAAACTCCCTCCTGTCTTGGGCCATGAAGATCTCAATGTTTCTATTTCGACCAGCCACAGTAGACATAGGCAAAGGAGTTCTCATTTCTCAATTTGAATATGGGCTTCCAATTTCTGCTTCTGCCTCCAAAAAACACATTGTCATGCTCCATACTTAACAGCATCTGCTGATTAATTCCAAAGTCCTGCTGCTCTGAGCATCGCTGTATCACCCTAGATAAAGCCAAATGGCCACCCATAAAACAAAGATCTAACCTACTTTTAAGATCCCAACTCTACAAACTACTCCAACTGCACACATTTACTCCTTTTGCAGCTGGACTTCATGAAATCACCTCCTCATCATACAACCTGAGACACTACTCACAAGCTACTCCAACTCTCATTACCCCTAGAAGCAAACTGCATGGCACTGCACATGTTGTCTCCTCTTGGGCACCTACTCTTTGACAGGCTTTCCGCATTGACATTAACAAAGTCAACACTTAATTTGAAATTCATATTGTAACTCAAAAAGTACTTCTTCATCCAAGCCAAATGCTCCTGCTTCAACATAGGACATATCACCTAACCTGTCTCCTTTCTGAGTCTGTTCTCCTCTCTCAAGATTCACTGAAGATTGAACTACTTTAGAAACCAGTGTATATAATTGGACATTATACTCTATGCATTGCACTGTGCTTGTTCACTGTAATGTATATACACAGTTTTTTTTCCATATGTAATTAGTCTGAATTGTTCTGTTACTGCTTACATGTATGTATTTTTTTGTTTGTGAAATGTTTTGTATTTCTCTCGGGCTGAACCTGAAATTGGTCAATGTTGATCATTGCAGTACCCCGTTAAACAAATGAATTAATTGTGTGTGGTCGTCCTCTGCAAATTTTACAGGGCAGAGGAACTGTAAGCACAGGGAAAATGTATACCACTTAACCCATGCTGTTTGCGTCATGAAACCCAACAGTAAATGTAGTGGTCTCATAACGGTGGCAGTCTTTCACTTAAAGTGAATCTATATCCAGTTCGCATGCATTTATTTATGAAACAAAAGTCCTGTACAGCCACCTGTCCCTGTTTACAATCAAAACAGTGGTTGCAGAGACTGTACTGTGCAGAGAATGAAATGTGGTGAAGACCGTATGTAACATTTTCCCTTCGTTTTCAAACAAGCCACATTGTTCAAAGCATTGGTTATACACCTGAGAAGAAAATTCTGTTACAGGTGAGTACAGGAGTGACTATGGAATGTGTAGTATTCCCTCCAGGTAAGGAAGAAGTTGCATAACACTAAATTTTAAGGCTATTGGGTATAAATAAGGAGCATGCACAGTATAAATAAGGAGCATGCACAGTAATCACAGTTGAATGCAAAATGTGTATGTCTGTATGTGTATATGTGTATATGTGTATATGTGTGTGTGTGTGTATACTGAGTCCAAGATCACTGTATCTTGGAGTATTCCCTTTTTTTTCTAGGTATATCTGTCTTAGAATTAATATGTATAGGTAGCTGGTGTGTGTAGTGGTACAACCCCGTACATTTGGGAGTTGGGGGTGAAGAGGAGGATTGCTTACAACAAAAAGAACTTTAAAGAAGAGCAGTTATTGACAGTTGCTGTTCTCCTTTGTTTTCACTGTTTTATTTTCATAATTCTGGGGCTTTTGGTGGAGGAGAGCCATATATATATATATATATATATATATATATATATATATATATGTATTTATATGTATGTATGTATATATACATACACATCTATATATGTGTGTGCATTTTTCTATAGTATGTGTGTGCTTAGTTTCATAGGTACTTGGCTAGTGAGTTGGGACATTTACGTTTTGTCTGTATCCATGAGGGACATGGGTGCTAAACTGGGGGTGGGTGTGCTGAATTTATGGTTTCCTATCTAGTCATCCAAATTACCGTTGAACTGGAGTAAGGGAAGCTATTTCCTTTATGGGGCGTGGAAGGCAGTTCTATAGAAGTAGCATTCTTCATGATACATACCTCTTCCCCCGACATATACTATTTATGTTGCAAAAGAGATTAAGATTGTTTGACTGGATGTTCAAACTACTATTGTACTTGCAAATGTTTAATAGATATGATGGGATTGGGTCTGATGAAGCTCTGTGTGTAATGCTGAGGTCACCTCTTAGTAGTCTGTATGTTACCAAAAAGAGGGACAAGGCTTTGAGATGGTGTGCATAATTTTTATGATTTAGTTATTTGACTTTTTTTTCTTCTTTAGTGAGAAAGCATTTTGGTCATTCTGGTTGTATAAAATGCTTGGACTGGTTCAAACTGAAAGGGACATTATTTTCGATGATTGTCCAAATGTGAGTGGAGTACAGTGGATTGATTATATATCTGAACCTGGACACCATACCTTTAGATATAAGATGTACAGTGAAAAACGACTTTCTTACAAAAGATAGTGGATACAGGGTGATTAAATGACAGTTTGTTGTAGACGTTGGTTCTCAGATCCTTAACTGTGTCATTGACTTTTAGGGGTGTGTTTTCAGTGTGATAGTTACAAGATAAGTAATGCTTGTCAAAGGATACTGTTATACATTTCTTGTCATTTTTTTGTTAGTTCATGGTATGGTTTTTACAAGTTATTTGCTCTGGATAGGCCTTCTTGAAGGATACTGTTATACATTTCTTGTCATTTTTTGTTAGTTCATGGTATGGTTTTTACAAGTTATTTGCTCTGGATAGGCCTTCTTGAAGGATACTGTTATACATTTCTTGTCATTTTTTTGTTAGTTCATGGTATGGTTTTTACAAGTTGTTTGCTCTAGGTAGGCCCTCTTGAAGGATCTTGGAGTCCTCTCTGGAGTTTATACTCATCTAAATACCTGCTCAGCCATAAACCTTTTTGTTTGGTTTCCCTTTTGGAACATTTGATCTACTCTTTTTGGTTTATTTGAGCTGTAAACCTTTAATGTTTATTCTGAGCTCCAACAAGTAAATGCCAAAGAGGAGTCACCCAGTGACTCAAAGCTGGTATACATCGCTATTGATGGGTATCCCTGAGAAAGAAAAGCCACCCACCCTAATTTCTTGTGTTCTGCTTGTGAACAAATTCGCTATCCAGCAAGTTACATAGAGATTTGCATGTAGCTTGGAGAGTTTACCTATGAATCCCCAATGTGGAATGATGTTGAATGCCTTTGCAAGGTCTAGATATGCAGTGTGCACTGATTTGTCCTCCTCTGTTGCCAGTTTAAGTATGTAGGATCTTTCTTTGACAAACCCAGACTGGTTTTGGTCGAGAATTTGTAGTTTACTTATGTTGTTAATTCCATAATGGTCTTTTAACAGCTTTACATATACAGCTGGCCAGGTATATGAGTCTATAATTATCTGGTTCTGTTGATACCCCATGTTTTTTGCAAAGGGATGGCTGTTGCAGTCTTTATTCAATTGGCACAAAGCTTGTTTGGGGATTGATACTGAGTAGCCTGTGTAAGGGTGTCTGATGTATCATTTCTCAGGTTCATCGGTTCACAGCCTGAAATGTTGTTTAGTCCCATGGAAGTAATGTTCTTGGCCTTGGATAGTGCCTTGCAGATTTGTTCCTCAGAAATGTGAATGATGTGTAGATGAGGGGTGTGAAGATTGGGGAAAGATGGGTGAAGGCTGCCAGCCAAGTCAAATATAATTCTATACATAGTTTTATCATTTGTAAAAATAAATGCAAAATACAGGCTTGTGTTCTTAAATGAAAGAAAACACTGTAAAATGTGAACTTCCAAGATTGTAGCAACATTGCCATCTGCTGTAAGGAAAACTAAGCCAAGCATTTCAAATGTTCTTTGAAGTAAAATTATCTAAATAGTGGTGCCAAAGCGGCTGGCTGAACACATTCTTTCTGTTGTCTTAACTTGAGGAATAATTGCTAAAGTGTACATGTAAAATGTCTTTTATTGTTGTAGTTTCCTGAGCAGGTGTTAGATTGCTAAATGATGCAGTTTGTTGGCCTGAGAACTCCAGATTAAGTGTCAAAATGATGTCGTGTATACTGGGAAAACCTAAGTGTCAAAATGATGTAATTTGGGAAAGCCTAACAAAGATGTTTGCTAGTGAGTTTAAAAACTATTGTTCAGAGACAGACTGGGAGTATTTTGATCTTCATATCTCACTTATTAACACTCTTCCTGATGTCTTATGTAAGTAGTGCCTTAGAAATATGTTTTCTTGTAGTAATAACTAGGAACATAGAAGAAAGTTAGACAAGTGTTTTTCTGTAATATCAGAACTTTCCAACAGTATTGTTTTAAGTTTCTGTGTGATCTCTGAGCTCTTAGATATCACTGTGGTGTAGTAGTATTGTATTGTGTTTTTAATTATTTATTATTAAATATTTTAAAACCCTTTACCTGTGGCTGGTTTGTGTAGAGATAAGTAAGTTCTAGAGCACATTGCATATCTATAGAGTTTATTGTAGTAAGCCACTCTGATAAGCCTTAGACTGAATAGTCACATTACCAATTGGATAATAATGTTACACAGTAATAATTAGACACCCTTTTAAGGGCTTTTGGGTAGCTGGTAAGTATTAGCTGGTGGTGGCAGAAATTACTACCGTATAGTCTGGGTAAAGGGGCACAGCTGGAGAACCTGTGTCGGTCTTTCCCAGGAGTGTCTGAAGTTGTATAAATACTTATCTCAAAGTGTGTTTGGTGTGTCAGCTACCTGGGCAGGGACACAAAGCACTGGTGGGACAGAGAGGGTACTGGAGGTTAGCTTGCCAGCTAGGCTGAGATCTGGACCCTATAGCTGTGCCAGTGGAGAGTCTTATTGGGGACTTGGAGAGCAAGGAAGCAACCAGCCCCAGACTGACTGTGATCTCTGTGTGCACTTAAGGGAAATTGTACTTTATTGTATGTATTTGTTATACTTTCCTCGTATATGAGACACCCTCCCTGGTGTTAGTGGTGAGGATTGAAGCTCCTTGATTGCTGGGCAAGGGCACGGTCATCACAGCGGGTATGTGATCTGGGAGAATATAGGATGGGAGAGGTGGGTAAAATTAGAGCTAAATTTGTCTGCTACTAAATTGGTTATGTCATATTGGCATGAACATGTGATATTTACTAAGTTCTGTACAGTGTGGGCATTGTTTTTGAGGTTTTTAACATAGTTAAAGAAAGCTAGCTTTGTGGCTGTTCTTCACCTGGGTGGCTCTTTTTACCTCATATCCAGCTTTGGTTGATGTAATCAGGATCTGGAGTTCCCTTGTTTAGTTGTAGTAAAAGTGTTTTTAGCTTCTTGAGAGCTGAGTTTATTTTTGCATGTAATGATTTTTTCTTTTCTTGAATTGTAGTGTGTGTTTGTATTGGGTCTATATCACTTTATCAAACCATCACTTCAATGAATGCCATTTCATCAGAAATTCCATTCATGGAATATATACCAACTCCGAGATTGGACTGCAGTGGGGAAGGGACAAATTTCCTGATACTCGCTGTACCTCGATTTTATTACGAACAGTTCTAATGGCATGTTTGATATAATTGCACTGAAAGTGCCATTTGATGAACTCAGTTTTCAATGAATTGATAGGGACCTGTTTTTACTTGGGATCCACCACAGGGGCATATTCTTAAGTTTAGCATTGTACTTTCTATAGAGGGGAACCAATGTGTTTTTGTAGCTATTTACAAGTGTATAGAATTTGGCAACAAAGGTTTCCACTGAAGCAGTGGAGTCGTCAGGTTGGAAGGGGGGTTTGAATTTGTTCAGGTCATCTCACAATTTAAGCAGAATAGCTTTGGCATAATCTCTGAATATCAAGTTATTGGAAAATGCTTCCTGCTCCAGTCTTATAGTGAGTGTGACAGATTTTTGGTCCAATGACAGTTGGTGAGGAGCAAAGCTGTCCAAGTCCAGGATTTTATTGCCCGGTTTGGTTTGTGGATTAACTGATCCAGCAAGTTTGTATTGATGAAGTCCAGAAATTTCTGGGCATATATGTTTGAGAATATACAAGTGTCCCAATTAATGGAAAGGTAGTTGAAGTCTCCTAGAAGAGTAGTGTTTGCAGTAATGCACCGGAATGCCATACTAGCTAGGTAGAAGGTATAAGACATAGAGAGAGTTCTACAGTTAACTGTAATTTAAGGGATTTTGTTAATAGTGAGTTGGATGTGAAGGAGTTTGAGTTTGGAGGTGAGTTTTTTAAGAATATTGAGGGACTGCCACCTTTAATGCCTTCATCAAATGTAGTCGGCTTGAAAGTGTGTTAGCATTGAAACTCTGCAGTGATGGAATGCTGTCAGTCCTGAACCAGTTCTCCATGTTGTGTATACATGTATGTGTGTGTGTGTGTTTTATTTATATATATATATATGTGTGTGTGTGTGTGTGTGTGTATGTATATATATATATATATATATATATATATATATATATATATATATAATGTGTGTGTGTATATATATATATATATATATATATATATATATATATATATATATATATACAGTAGGGGGTAGACAAGTACTTAGCCAGTATACCAAAGCCTTGGGGGATGGGAGCAGGTCATCCCTGGCAACGCTGTTGAGAGTGCCTACCATCTTCTCCCAGGAAGATATATATTGTGCCCCCTTTGACACCAGGTGCTACGTCAATATTCTTTTGTTTGCATTGAGATATTATTCTTGGTGATGTTAGAATGTTGTTCAGGGCTAGTTTTATACCTGCCACTGGCACATGTATTCCAAGAGCACCATCATGTCTCTCTTTATGTGGTCCAAGTAGAGGCATCTCAAGTCATGTATACCCATGTGCACTGTGATTGTGTCATATGTGTTCTTGGGATGCAGGGATTAAGTGCGCGTGTGATGTGGTAAATCCTAGCACCAGATAGGCAGCTGATCGGGAACCACTCCTGGCACAGCCTGGTGAGTGGTGCATCAGTGTATCTCACTATGCAGTCATGTGTGACTAAGATGTTGGACTGTGTGGAGGTTTGCGTTATGGGTTTTTGAGTCACTGTGACTCATAGCTGTGTGAGCCATGATGAGTGGGTGGGTACTTGGTTTCCTAGGTTATATTTATGAGGCCTTTGTGGTTTTGGTAGGCTACTTTTAAGAGCATCTGCATATGTTCGTCTGTTTGTTTGTTTTGAGCTGTATGTGATTGGTTTACTGCGATGTTATTTGCAGTGGCATCCTGTGAGAAATTTGCTTTCAGTTACATTATATATAATTACATTTCTTGTACACTGTAGTAGTTTAAGTGGTAGGTGGTGGTCTGTGAACATGAGACAATTGCTACATTTCCATAGGAGGCCCATTTCAACCAAGCTGGCTACGGAATGGTTGGAAAGTGCAAACCCATAGTTCCAGATGCTTAGTAATGTGGACTGAACGGGGAATAGCACCTAAAGACGTTTGGCTGTGATTTACTGGAGTGATATCCCTCCAAAATTAAGAGCATTGCATCTCTTGGTACAAAATCAGAGCCTCTTCATGCAACTCCTGAGAGAGGGAGAGTGTGTTTCACCTGGTAGTCATGGTAATGATTTTGTGAAGTAATAAGTGTGGACAGAAAATTTCGTTTGAGCACCTACACCAGGTGTGTAGTAAATAATTAGTCCAGACTGGCTATAAGATCACCTTTAATGTGCAGCTGTGTAACTCTGTAATTTATGCAGGTATAACAGGGTAGAGGATTTAAATGCAGTCCCAAAGGGAGAATACGAAATTGAAAGTTCTTGCAACTGTCTAAGTACAGTATTGTGTAGCTATGTGCGGAGTACCAGCACCCACTGTTAAGCTGAGTGGAAAAGTGAAAGAACCAATAAGAAAGTAGTTAGAACAACGGGCAGTAATGTATACCCCTCAGAAACAGCAGCAAAGAATTCCTGTCTGCCAAATAATCACTATTGCTGCCAGCAACTTCAGACTTAGACTGGAAAACCGACAGTAAACTTGACTTTATTGGACAAATAAGTTGCAAAAGAAGGAAAATGGTGGAATGCCACAGGGAAAGTACCAGCTAGATGGAGCGCTTATCTTACGAATTTACAAAGGAGAATACCTGCAACAAAGTGAGGTATCTATTAGTTACACCAACAACCAGGTGACTAAGAAAAGCAGAATAGCCTCCATTTTAAATGAGCTGCAACTTTATATAAGAAGAAGGTGTAAAGTGCAAAAACACATAGGAAAACACTAGAACGGGGTGTCTATTCAGGACACCAAGTCAGCAAGTTTAACTAAAACTGCAGAAATCTTATAAAATTCGATTAAATAAGGAAAAAATACTAGAAATGCCAAAATGATAATAAAGGCAATGATTTGATATATTTCTCTGGATATTTTTTGGAGTTTAAGTTTGAAAATACACCTGAAAAACCTCTCAGCACTTGCCCTTCAGCTCACTCTTTTGGGAGTCTTTGGAAAGACACAGGTAAATCGTAACAGCATTATTAAGCTAAGTGGAAAAGTGAAAGAACCAATATGAACACACCTACACTTATATAATTACATCTCTCACACACACTGTAGTAGTTGAAGTAGTCAATAGACCACATTGTTGACATTGAGGGTACTGAACCTGTCCTGACAAGTCTCGACTCTGAACTGCCAGAATGGGTTTTACCATGGGTCTTGCTGAGGATATCTGTGTTTCACAGCATTCTAGTGGTTGACAAGGTTGACAAAATGAAGTTGGCTACGTTCTACTGCATGTGCTGTGTGTATAGACATATATCTATGGGTCTACTTCGAAATCTAGACGGAATTTATTTATCCAAGACGAAAAAAGCGAAAGATGAAATATCCAAACACCAACATTTTCCCAGGATAAATAAACACTTGCCCAACATGCCCTTTTCTCCACTGTAGTGCAATCCCGGAGTTGGTATATATAGTTGGGGGGGGGGGGGGGTGAGGGGGGTTTTACTTGGTGTGTGTTTGTTTACATTTGGACAAGTGTTTACTTACGTAGGAAAATTTCACTGCTCGGTATTTCATTTTTTGCTATTTTCGTCTCGTGTAATTGAACATCGGTTATATAAGGCGTTGGGATTTTGAAGTAGATCCACATATATACACATGCATGTGTGTGTATGTATATATATGTGTGTGTGTGTGTGTGTGTGTGTATGTATATGTGTGTGTGTGTGTGTGTGTGTGTGTGTGTGTGTGTGTGTGTGTGTGTGTGTGTGTGTATATATATATATATATATATATATATATATATATATATATATATATATATATATATATATTACACACACACTGGATACAAAAAGTTTACACACCTCTGTTAAAATGCCAGGGTTTTGTGATATAAAAAATGAGACCACAATAAATCATTTCAAAACTTTTCACACCTTTAATGTGACCTATAACCTGTACAATTCAATTGAAAAACAAACAAATCTGTTAGGGAAAAAATGTAAAAAAATTAAATGTACAATAAGCTGGTTTTAAGTGTGCACACCCGTAAACCAATACTTTGTTGAAAACAAATCTGTTAGGGGAAAAATGTAAAAAAATTAAATGTACAATAAGCTGGTTTTAAGTGTGCACACCCGTAAACCAATACTTTGTTGAAGCACCTTTTGGTTTAATTACAGCATTCAGTCTTCTTGGGTACACACATGCCATCAACTAAAGAGACTCTGATTAACCCCAAATAAAGTTCAGCTGTCCTAGTAGGATTTCCCTGACATTTACTCAGTTGCCTGCTACAGCAAAAGCCATGGTTCTCAGAGTTTATAAAACATCAAAGGGATCTCCTTGTCGAAAAGGTATCAGTCAGGAGAAGGGTACAAGACAATTTCCACTGGTATACCATGAAACACAGTGATAAAAAAATGGAGAAAATATGGGACAATAGTGACGTTGCAAAGAACTGGATGTCCCTCTAAAACTGATGAAAAGACAATATGAAAACTGGTCAGGGAGGCTACCATGAGACCTACAGCAACACTGAAGGAGCTGCTGGTTGTGTACTACATGTGACAACAGTCTCCCATATTATCCATAGGTCTGGACTGTGGGGTAGGATTGCAAGACGGAAGGTATACAGAAAAACATCCAGGCCAGGCTAAAATTTGCAAAACAATACATCAAGTTACCAAAAAGCATGTGTGGAAAATGTGTTATGGTCTGATGAGACCAAGGTTGAACTTTTTGGCCACAATTCCAAAAGGTACATTTAGCGCAAAAACAACACTTTGCATCGCCAAAAGACTACCACCCCCACAGTGAAGCATGGTGGTGGCAGTATCATGCTTTGGGGTTGCTTTCCTTCAACTGGAACTGGGGCTTTAGTCAAGGTGGAGAGAACTATTAACAGTTCCAAATACCAGTCACTTTTGGCCCAAAACCTTCAGGCGTCTGCTAGAAAGCTGAAGATGAAGAGGAATTTCACCTTTCAACACAACAATGGCCCCAAGCATACATCCAAATCAACAAAAGAATGGCTTCACCAGATGAAAATTAAAGTTTTGGAATGGCCCAACCAGAGCCCAGATCTAAATCCAATAGAAACTCTGTATGGAGACCTGAAGAGGGCTCTGCACAAGAGACGCCCTCGCAATCTGACAGATTTGGAGTGCTTTTGCAAGGAAGAGTGGGCAAATATTGCCAAGTCAAGATGTGCCATGCTGATAGACTCCTACCCAAGAAGACTGAATGCTGTAATTAAATCAGAAGGTGCTTAAACAAAGTATTAGTTTAAGGGTGTGCATACTTATGCAACCAGCTTATTGTACATTTTTTATTTTTTCTATATTTTCCCCTAACAGATTTGTTTGTTTCTCAATTGAATTGTACAGGTTATAGGTCACATTAAAGGTGGGAAAAGTTTTGAAATGATTTGTTGTGGTCTCATTTTTTATATCACAAAAACCTGGCATTTTAACAGGGGTGTGTGCACTTTTTTTTTTTTAAATATCCACTGTAAATGTATGTTTGTGTATATTAATTTATTTTATATTTGTTTACCGGAAAATGTCCGGCTGGGCCAAAGACCCATTTTCGGCAGAGCCCCGGGGAGAAAAGCTCCATACTGATAATAACAATTAAAAGATGCAATGATTTTAACAGAGAAGATAAAAATGTACGTATTTAACATACAAGCATTTGGAAAACAATTATAATACATAAACATTTGTAAGGGGCAGTGCCAGGAAAGACATAGGTGGTTAAGTTTAGAAGTGTAGAAGACCTAGATGGTTAAGGTTAAAAAATGTAGCAGGGTGGGGAGAGAGTACACTAAACAGGATCACTTGATATATATGAGACATAAGTACGGAGAGTGCTGAAGTAAAGCAAACATAGTGGCGCAGTCGGAGTAAGGAAAAAAGACTGGCTGAGAAGTGGAGAAGAGAAAGGGTGTTAGTATTCTACACAGAATGGGCGTTGTGATCGGAGTAAGCCTGAGGATAAAATTGGAGGATGAGGAAGCATATATGTATATGTGTGTATATATGTATGTATGTATGTATGTATGTGTGCATATATACGTGTGTGTGTGTGTGTGTGTGTATATATATGTATGTATGTGTATATATATATATATATATATATATATATATATATATATATGTAATTGGAGGAAGAGGAGGCATAACATGTATCTATATGTGTGTGTGTGTGTGTGTGTGTGTGTGTGTATGTATATGTCTGTAATACATACACACACACATATATATATATATATATATATATATATATATATATATATATATAGTGGATTTAAAAAGTGTATTGGATTGTGCAAATTTCTTAAAAATATCTGAAGACATGATACTCCTTTAAAGAGCCAAAGTTGATTAAACCATACTCTCTTGCTTATAAATATAAATTAAATAGAATGGGTAGGAGGAACATACACCCGAGGAGAAGCTTCACAAAGTGAGGCATATTTGATAGTGCTATTTTGGCTAATTGTGCAGTAATTGGTTGGGGGAATGTTTAGAAGCAGTAATATGTGCTTCCTACTTTGGAATCATTTTAGAGTAAAATATGTTTGTGCTTCAGAGGAGTTTTAAAGCAGTATCACTTCAATAGCATGCCCTGCTTATTGATCACTTATTCTTGGGCAAACTGCTGAAAAGCTTAATTTATTTCATGCATTCTTTGACTCCCATGTTACCAAACTCAAGGTTGCTGAACTGATGCAGCCTGTTCTGTCTGACTGTGTGTAGCAAAGTTGGATGTTCTAATCTTTAGTAAGACACTAATCTTTTGCAGGATGATCATTCATACATCAAAACATGCTTACCTAAATTAGCTACCCTTTTTTAAATGTGCTTCAGCATCGTGAAGCATCCCACTGGTTTCTTTGACCATGATGAGCTTCAGGAATTCAGTGTCTTATTGGTTGCAGTTTTAACCTCTTGGCTTCTAGTGCACCACATCCACACATTTGAATTCACAGATTTAGATGCTTGAAAGCCTGGCATTGTATCCACCACATGTTACAACTGAAAAGATAAGTATACTTTTTCTTTAGAAATATGTAGGTTTCCCCTGGATCTAATGTCAACCATGTAAAGATGTGTACTAGGCCATTACTGTTTTCTGCATACTGAGCAGAAGTTCTAAACAGCACTCCCAGTGGAAATAGATTGTACTGCATAATGTTAGACTGGAGGTGAGTATCTTTAAGCATAGTAATTATTTGTGAAAGGCCATATCACAGTCCCCCTGAAGAGATTTCATTATTGAAACTTTGAGGGAGTAACAACATGATGACCAGCTCCAAAATCAAGACTCGGATGTTTTGTCATAGGGGTTTCATTGCAGTAGCACACTGAATTTGATTCCACACATTAGTCGCACATACATTTGGCATATTAACTATGACATTTTGCAGATACAATAAAATTATCTGTATTTTAAGGTAACAGAAACAGACTGGGTACAAATTACCTTTGTTCTTCCCTCAGGAATTTCACTGTAGCTGAACATTAATTTTGAGATGTCCACCATAGCTGAATGAAAGTATGGTATTGTATTAATAACATTTTTGTGCTGAAATATGTAGGGTTTTTACTTCTGTCATAATGAAGGTGTAGTACACTCGTATTCCAGACATTCGTTTACCTTTCAGGTAGCCCTATGCGTGGTGTTTAAATAATTCTAAATTGCAAACTAAGTGTAGTGCCGAATTATGACAACAGCATCTCTGAAACACTGGATTTATTAAGCTGTAAAGAAAAACATATCAGTTTTCCGAAGGCAGTTGCAATAAAAAATAGAATTTTGATTAGATACTTGGGTACAGAACACATTCAAGAATGCCATTCTAACTCCAACCATTTCACTCTACCTCTAGTTTATGTCACCACTTCAGTCTAGACTTCCCTGCTTATGTTGTAACAGAAATGTTCCTTAGCTGGTATAATAAAATTTATGTTTACATCTAGCCTAATTATAACTTACTGCAGATATGTTCTTGATATTATTTTCACCCGGTCTTGCAAACAGTTGTTAGACAACCTTTCGGTGGAAAGTAGGTATAGTGTCACACTGTAACTGCAAAAGCTCTGTGAAACTGTTGCTTTGTTAACTGTATACAAGGAAAATTCACAGCAAAGAAATAACAGTTCCAGTGGAATGTGTTACTTCTGAGCAGGTACACCACCTTTTGACTCTGAAGTCCTCACAAAAAGGTAATGACCATGGCACTCTTGTGAGTGATAATCCTCCCACCCCAGTAAGTTATATCAGTAGTCATTCATGAGCGATCCTATCACTTGTCTTTGTATTCATACATCACCTGCCTCTTCAAATTTATATCCATGTTCTGTACACCCTTTGTCCTGTACACCTCTTGTCCCTTGTCCTGTCTTTTTTTTGGGGGGGGGGGGCAAAGAAAAACATAACTGCTGCTGTAAAGTATTTCAGCTTGCCTCTGTTACACGCATGCACTATCCCCAACAAGCCATAGCGTTTTTACTTGACATTAATCGTGTAAAGTTCAGTTGTGTAAAATCTTAACGTAACAGCAGATGTCCTTGCCTTCACTGCTGCAGTATTCTTAACAGATGGGATTCCTTTTGTGGAAGCCTGAACATCCAGACACTCTACCAAAACACTACTTGTTGCTTTTAAAAGATATGCTGAACATCACCCAAATGCTCCTTGCATAGCATATGGCATAAAGGTGACATTCAGGCCTACCATAATCAGAACTGAATGAACTAATAGGAATATGGTTCAAGAAACCCAAGAGGTAACCTGTACTTCCAGGAAGGCAAAAGACTAGGAGGACTGAGGGAAGGAGCGATTGCTGTAGCACTGAAGGTAAAGATGTCTACCATTATGGTAAAATTTGACATAACTGTATTCTGTCCTTGCCTTCACTACTACAGTATTCTTAACAGATAGGAGAGCGCCAAAGCTAAAGAGGAAACTTGGGAGGGGGTGGTTGCAGAAGAGCCCCCTAAAAAGCCATTAAGAATGGCACTAGCAAAACTAGCCCTAGCTCTGGAGATGCATCCAACTTGTGCTTGGTAAAGGTATGTATAGAAGTCCAGGTAGCTGATTCAAGAATAAAATTAGTATCTAAGCCCTTGAAAAAAAGCACCCAAAGAAGCCACAGCTCTAGTAGAATGAGCTTTAAGTGAAGAAGGAAGGTTGTTGCCATGAAAAGTGTAACAAAAGGAAATAGCTTTAGAAATCCGAGAATAAATAGTTTGCTTGGACACAGCAAGTCCCAACGATCTAGGATGAAAAGAAACAAATAACTGATCAGATTTTCTAATAGCCTTAGTCTTATCCAAATAAACCCTGAGTTGCCAGTGCACTTCAAAACTTTGGAGTACCCTCCCACTGTCAGATTGCGGACAGGGGAAAAAAGTAGGCAGATTACTAGACTGATTCAGTGATAGCCCATTAACCACCTTGAACATAAAAGAAAGGTTAGTGTGCAAGGACACCCTGCCCTCATGAAAGACCAGAAAAAGGAGGACAAGCCATAATGGCCTGCACATTGGATACCAGTCTAGCAGAAGTAAGAGCTAACAGTCTTCCAGGAACAATGTAGCAAGGAAACGGAAGCAGCAAGCTCAAAATTAACCTGAGTCAACTTCTCCAAATGAAAATGAAGGTCCCAGTGAGTAGGAACACACCTCTTGGGAGGTCTAATATTAAGGACGCCTTTAAGAAATTGTTTAACCTCAAATCTAGAAGCTAAAGGAGGAAGAGACAAAGGCAGACAAGCAGAAATAACTGATAAATGGGCCTTGGTAGAAGAATAGGCCCAACCAGCAATGAGCAACTCGCACAAATAAGAGGGAACCAAAGGAAAATACACAGTAAGTGGGTCCAGGTTATGAAAGAGACACCAAATAGAAAACCCTTCCATTTGGATAAGTAGGATTTCCTAGTAGTAGGTTTCCTAGCCTCTTGCTGGACTTGTAGCACATCCTCAGGATCACCCACTGTGTCATTTGAAGTGTGGACAGGTGAGGATGGATGAGAGATCCTTTTCTTGTGTGATTAGGTCAACTCTGTGAGGTAACTTGTGTTGATTGTTCCTGGCTATATGCAGAAGTAGAGGGAACCAGTGCTGTCATGGCCAAAAGGGAGACGCCAACAAGATTTTGGGAGCATCCTTTTGAATCTTGAACAGGACTTTGAGAATGAGAGGTAGGGGAGGGAGTGCATAAAGAAACATCCCCTTCCACGAAAAAGGAGAGGGCTTCCACACCAGAGGGCCTGGGACTCTGGCAGAAAACAGAGGAAGTTGTCTGTTCAAAGGGGAGGCAAAAAGATCCACTTGAGGAGTACTCCACTAGTGGGTAATGTCCAGAGACACATCCCTGTGAAACATCCATTCGTGAGACTGAGTTAAGGAGCTGCTCAGAATGTCTGCCCCAGTATTCTGATCAAAAGGAATATAAACTGCCTGAAGAGTCACTTAATACTTATCCCATACCAGAAGTGCCAACCAGCAAAAGATCTAATTTCTCCATGTTCGGTGATTTACCACATCTCTGTGGTATTGTCTGTGAACACCTTGAGAGGCCCCTGGAAAGAAAAGAGGATGAAAGACTTGAAGAGCCAGCAGACGAGCTGTCATCTCCTTGATGTTTATGTGTTCCTTCTGCTGAAGAGGCATCCACATCCCCTGTACTTATAGGAAGCCAAATGTCACCCCCTCCCCCGATCCAATGTCTGAAGCATCTGTGAAAAGTTCCTGAGTTGGAAGACTGGGATAAAAGGATCCCTGGATTCGGAGACAACTGCTGAATCCACCAGTGAAGTACCTGTCTGAGATATGAAAGAAGAACTACAAAGTCTAGAGGATGTGGATGTTGGAGCCATACTGACTTCAGAAACAACTGAAACTTTCTCATGTCATTTCTCAAATTAAAGTGCTGAGTGCAGATTTTAGGCCCTTACATTCAACATACGTCTGGTGTGATGCCTTGGATCAATCAAGGTATTCCTCTAACCACTCCTACTGCCTTCTCTTTCCCCCCCACCCCCATCTTTCCTCATACAGGTTAAACTGCTACAACTTGGTACAGGCATCTTTTTCAGCTCTAGGTGCTTAGGATTTCCCTCTCTCTTTCCCCCTTGGCTGACCTGGTGTGACTCAGTGTAAGTTTCTTCATTGTATAGAATTTTTTTTTTTTGTGTGTGTAACTGAATGACCTGATGCTAAATTCTGATTCTGCACAGACTGTTCTATTTTTGTTGCGGAAGCTCTATACGTAGCTAGTGACTTTACTGAATTTCTGTGGTAATATTTGTGTTTAAACTGAACCTGTACCTAGAGAAAGTGTATAATGAGAGCTACTACTTGCTGCATATGTGTTTAATGTTTAAAATGCGCACACACACACACACACACACACACTGAAGAAGTGCTTTTATGACCTGAATAACTTGTGCTAGCTTTACCTGAATTGCTTTTACTGACAATTTTCCAGTTGTACAATTGTGAACGATTGATTTAGTTTTAATGGTATATCTTTAAATTCTGACAAGTGTTTATTTACTGCATTGCTCTCTTGCTAATGTTTCTTAGCTGTAAATCCTAATCCATTCTGAAGTGTGCTACTTTACCCTCCCCAAAAAACTTTTCTGAATGTACTATTATAAAATAACTGCCTGTTGCTGCCTTAATGCTTACCCTAGAATCTCTGCTTCCTAGTGGAACTTCACATTTACCTACACTAACATACTGCAGCTCCTGAATAACTGTGTCTACAGGATTGCAATTGGCTACCGCAACAAAAATCTGTTTTTCCCAGCAATTAATCAGAGTAGGTTACACATATAAAAAGCATTTGTTAAGCTTTCTCTTACAGTGCTGTGTAATTAAGCAAGTCACCATTTTGGTTAGCCATACAGCTCTTTTCTACTTAAATGTTTGCCTCCTTCCTGTGTAACTAAAGTACAGTGACTCTTACATTTGTCATTGACCCTAATTTTTACAGGTATCATTTGTACCTTTCTGGCTTTCTAACACGCAGACATAGATTCCTGTTGAAAGTTTTACTTACTCGTCTGACATTTGAACAAGTAACCCTTGTAAAAATCCTCAAAATTGTATACTGTTGGTCTGTCTTTCCTGCTAAACATATGAAAAATTAAAGTGCTGAGTGCAAGTAACATTAAAGTGCTGAGTGCAGATTTTAGGCCCTTACATTCAACTTACCTCTGGTGTGGTGTCTTGAGTCAGTCAAGGTATTCCTCTAATCACTCTTACTACCTTCTCTTTCCCCCCACCCCCCCTCTTTCCTCATACAGGTTAAAGGAGTACCGCACCCACAGACTCAAAAAAACATGTTTAAAACATCATGGCATGATGTTTCCTACACTTTAACAGCACTCTGGGATTATTTACAGGATTTTAAATATTTTTATATGTAATTCCAGACTCTGACCACCTGGAAGCTGGCATATTGACGTGGTTTGGATAAATCAGGTTGCCATCCAGTATCCCAGAAATCATTGTTTGGCTCAAAAATGTTACATCATGCAGGCCTCTGTTTGCCTAAAGTTCCTGTCATTTCATAGATGTTGCATGCGTACAAAGTACTGAGTAAAATAAAACGGTGTAACATTCCCTGCTGCTGGATGACTACATAAAACAGAAACAGTGCAAATGCCACAGAACACACTCAAACTGTTGTTTACTGCTGCCTTTTTTTCTAATTTAGTTTAAATGGCACTAATTTGTGAGACAATGAATTCCAGTCCATTTACTTCTCCCCTCCCCCATAACACTTCGCTTCCCTAGCTGTCAAAGTCCTGAGGGTAATTTGACCTGGTAATTCCATTGATTGGCAGATCTCAGCAGGGTGCTTGACTCATGTAATTTAATCTTTGCTTTACCATTTCCTTTGTTAGAGGGGACATTTTTTTGCTGCATTATAGCCATGGCCTTACTCGACTGCAATCACATCCAGTAAGGTCTTGCACCAAGGAGCTAAAGAATAAAACATTTATACTATTAACCAGTTTAGATCTTTATTAATTTAAGTGTTAAGGTATCACTTCATGCTTCCACCTTGTTAAAAATTGAGATTTACATGTGCAAAGTGTGTTGGTATGCAGTGTTTGCCTTCATATGTTTTTACTCCACTGGTTGGTTTGCAAAAAAAAAACTTTTGCAGTGTCCCTGGATTTGTCTTTGTACATACAAACCACATTGCTATATTTTCCCCTTCCTTTTTCTTGTGTCCAGAAGTCACTTATAACAAAGTACATTTTTTACTGATTTTTTTTTTTTTTAAATAAAGGACATCAAGGTTAACTTACCTTGAATTAGATAATGGATGCCACTGCAAAGAATCACTGTTGAAATATTTGTGCATGGACAAAATCCCTTACTAAATCTATTTGCCAGCCTCTAGTTCAATTGGTGCTATGGCTTTAATATACTGGTGTGTTTGCTCATGCCTTCCAAATATCTCCACCATTACATACCAGTTTTGCAGTGTAGTAACCACCCGACATGCCCATACACCTTTAGCCATCAATATGCAGCTACTCCTGTTCATGTGAGTATGTGAATTCATTTTCAGACTTAAGGTGTGGAAGCTGCACTGAATAATTCTAGGTACTTGTTCGGGTTTCACATGGTGCTTGCTTAGAGCTACTCTCATGTTAAGCCACTATGAATATGTTGCACTGCCACCTCTGATACCAGGGTAATGTTTTAATCTTCCTTTTCCCGCACTGCACACTAGCAGTATCTGGTGCAAATACAACAGAGAAGTATGCAAGCGATACACCACCTAAGCATCATTTACCGTGCAGAATGTACAAGTATGCTTACCAAATTTCTGTTTCTCCAAATAAAATGAACAGCACTCAGGCTGGGGGAAGGACAAGGGAGCCATGACATCACAGAATGGGTGGGTCTTATTATTTTAGTTAGAATCAGGTGACGGCTGTGGTGATGTCACTTTGGGGGAGGGAACTGATTAAAAAAAAAAAAAAGTGCCTGCACTGCCTGGCTTCGATGATGTCAGTAATTGGGCGACTCCAGCAAGCTTTATTCAAACGTGAGAGAATCATTTTGTAAGTGAAACCATCACAGTATGAGAAGATAGGCTTCTGTTACAGAAGTAAGGGGAATTATAAAAATTGTAAATGCTTTATTATTGTTGCTTTACAGAGGACAATGTAAATAGGGAGGAAAAGGGCCGTGAAGTTGAGGAATACATTAGAGAAACCTGTTGTACTCCTTTTAAACTGCTACAACTTGGTACAGGCATTGGTTCATTGCTGCTCCGCTTGCCCTCGCTTCACACCCCACCTTGCCCCCAAATCCCAACCACACCTGGTGCTGCTACATTTATTGGTACTAGACCACGCCCCACTTTTTTAAACCAATCAGTAACAACTTGTCACTCAACAGCACCACCCTCAACCTGATACCACCAGTCCTCCAACTCTACTGTTCCAATTGCCTAAGTTTCAAGTCTCATTCAGTAGGTATGCTATCACCCAAAATAGGCTTATTAACTCTACTTCTACCCCTTTTACTCATCCCATATCTCCTAACCACCTACGGATGTCAGGATCACCCAAGTTTCCACTACCCTAAATTCCAAACATCCACCCCATCTACAACAGATAATAATGCACCCTTACTCATTCCCCTCATGCTTACCTCCTTAACCCCTAAGTACTACCATCTTACTAGACCTAGTTACATTAGTCGTAAAACTAGACACTATTACAAAACTTTATTCAAAATCTTAAAACTCATACTCAGGATACACTACAACCTCACAAAGGATGTCGACATCCACCTAAACCCTGATCCATCCCCACCTGTTTGCCCTAATTCCCCTATCACCATAGCTCCAACAAATAGACCTCCTAACTCACTGCTGGCCTGCCATCTAAACATTAGGAGCATAAATAACCAAACGTAGCACATGCATGCCCTCTTAGCTCTTCATTCCCAGATATATTATGCCTAACAGAAATGTGGCTAAAGCCTGCCACCAAGCACCATGAGATTCTGCCACGAGGGTATAGTATGTTTCGACTAGACCGCACCACCAGAAAGGGTGGTGTGGTAGCCATACTTTACAAGTCTACCCTGTCTGTCAGCATAGACACCAAACAACCACCCCAGTTCAATAATGCTGAAATTCTTATCTAGAAATTACAAATTAACAAAAATTTAAACATTGTCTGTGTCAACATTCCCCCAGGGAGGAACACAGAAACCTTAGAAGACTTCTTATATTGGTTATCCAATAACTACCCCCAAAAAACGATTGTTCTTGGGGATTTCAACATTAACTGGAACACTTGCTCTTGTGAAACCTCCACAACCCACATAAACCTCTTTGGATTTAATCAAATCATAACCTCCCCCACCAGGACAGGAAAACCCAATAACAAGGAAAGTACCCTAGACTGGATACTTGTCAATACCCATCTTCAATCTTATAAATCAGGCACTTTGCCTGATGACCTAAGTGACTACTGTCTCACCTATGTAATCAAGCTCAAAGTAGACTGCTCCTACCAACCGTCCAAATAGAACGGTAAGAAACAACAATAATTTTATTCTGACCAAGTTTCAAAATGAACTTAAGGAATGCAACTGCTCAGTACTAAAAAATCTCCCCCTAGATGCAGTAGCATACTTTAACACCAAATTCCTTGCTATCTGAACTCCTATGCTCCAAGCCATTCTATTAAAACCAAAGTTAATATTGCACCATGGCTTTCTAAAGATATCAAAACCAAAATTTCACTCTGAAAACAAAGCACGGGCCACCTACCGAAAAACAAAAGCCCCAGTTGATCAACTAAAATTCAGACAGCTAAGGAATGACACCAAAAAATCCATAACCTTAAACAAAAAGAACCACTACTACCATCTACTGCAAAAACACCAAAACAAACCTCAAAAGTTCTGGGCAGGAATAAACAAACTACTCCACCCAGGCCAAACCGCCACTCTACCCCCCCCCCCAGCTTCCCAACAGAAATCCCCAGTAGACATTGCTAATAACTTCAACAGCTTCTTCACAGAGACTATCCAGTCTCTAGCCAGCCAACTCTGTCCCAATGGCAATTCTAATGTAGTCACACCCAGTACCCAAACATACTTTACCTTCCAACCTGTTCATACTTAACTTATTCATGCCCTACTTAAGAAACTAAGACCCACCACCCTGGCTGCCGACCTCCTCCCAGCAGACTTATCTGCAAAAGGCTGCTGACACCATAGCATACCCCATCTCAATCTTGATCAACAGAGCTATATCTGAAGCTACTGTACCCAGTATATGGAAAATCTCCCATGTCATACCTCTCCATAAAGGAGGCAGTTCCACTGAACTGTCTTTAGACCCGTAGCTATTCTGTCACCTCTAGCTAAAATTATGGAGAAGTGTGTACACTCACAGCTCATGCACTACCTCACACAGAACAAGCTGTTGTCCAGCTTTCAGCATGGCTTTAAGCCACACCACAGTACTACTACTGCCCTCCTCTCTTTCTCTAATGCCATCAACCGCAATAATAAACTATCCTCAGCACTCTTTCTAGATCTATCCAAGGCTTTTGACATGGTTGACCACAAAATGCTTATAAATACCTTGAAGGCCTTCTCCTTAGGACAGTGGTTTCAATCCTATCTGCAGGGCAGGCAACAGGCAGTCCTATGGCAGGACATGCTATCATCTCGCCTACCCATCACATTAGGAGTTCCCCAGGGCTCGATACTAGGATCCCCTTCTTTTCTCTGTCTTTATCAATGACCTTCATTCAGTCATGCCAGTTGCTACCTGCATTCAATATGCGGATGACTCTGCCTTGATTTGTTCTGACACCTCACCAGCTACTTTATTCACATTAACCCAAAATACCTTCAGTACAGTGGAAAAATGGCTCTCCAGTCAACATCTAATCCTAAACCCCAACAAAACTAAGTTGCTCCTCTTCTTCCCCACATGCGGGAACCCCCCTGCCATTCTTCAACATAACCGCTAACAATGGCACTATCATCTCCCCAGAAGCCTAAATTAAACTGCTGGGTGTCATAGTTGATAACAACCTGAAGTTTGATGCGCATATCAATCAAACTATCAAAACCATTAATAAAAAACTTGGCTCTCTCTTTTTATAGAATCAAACCTTTCCTTACCCCACTTGCTAGAACTGCAGTTGTCCGTTCCCATCTGCTATCGACTCTTCTCTATGCCTCACCTCTATTCTCCAACTTAAACAAAACAGATCTTAATAAACTATCATCCTGCTCTAACCACATTGCCAGATTTGCTACTGGCACAGCCTACCGGACACACCACTGTCACAACCTAAATTGCCTAGGCTGGCTTGAACTGCCATGCCTACTGCAGTTCAACCACCTAATAGTGGCACATAAAGTCCTTTACCAACCAGAAAATACACCTGCACTAAAAAATATTATCAGCCCCTACACCAGGTCCCGGCCACTGCGATTATCCACTACACTTCTAGTTCAAACATACAAATCCAACTACTCAGCTGGGGACTTTTGCCAACTCTGTTGGAAAAACATGGAACAGACTCCCAGCTGACTTGAGGCTAGAACCCTCACTAACTCAATTCAAGAACAAACTCAAGAAATACTTCAAAACTCATTGGTTATGTCCTTGCACTAACCCCCGACTAGTGACGTCTCTATTTCTTAGGTGCCTTACCTTCAACTACTTCTAAATTTTTTTCTACCACTCCATTTCATGAAGGGTCAATTATATAACTGCTGCTCAGCCTGTCTTAAAACTGAATGTAATGTTATGTATATATAACTTTGAAAATAATGTTATGTTTTGTAACGTGTTTTATAATAAGTTAGTACTGTATGTGCTAAATGCTGGTATTGCTTATGACTATAATCTGCTTGAAACTAGCATTTACTAAATGTTCAATGTGTATTATTATCTTGGAGCTTTTCTCCCCGGGCCTCTGCTGAAAATGGACATATATATCCAGTCGGACTATCCGTTAAATGTAAAATAAAATAAATAAATGTGAAGTTTGGCCAGAGGTAGCATCAGAATGATGGATGCCATGAAGCCCAGAGCTCTCTGAAACTCCCTGGTGGTAATAGAAGCCAGAGGAAGAAGAGTTTGAAAGAAAGAAATGAGAGTTAAGGCCTTTGGAAGGGGGCAGGGATGCAAGCATTGGCACCGTATGAATCCTGCAACCCAGAAAAACATGATCCTGAAAAGGAGTCGGAGAAGACTTTTGGAAATTTGTAATGAACCCCAGGCTCTGAAGAAGGGAAATGGCAAAATGAAGATTTTGCAAAAGTCTCTGGAGAGCATCCCTGAATCAGCAGGTTGTCAAAGTAAGGAAATATATGGATCCCTTGAAGTCTGCAAAAAGCAATCACAGGAGCAAGGCATTTAGTGAATACCAGTGGACCAGTAGAAAGGCCAAAGGGCCAAGCAAAGAAGCCAGGAAGCAACAGAGAAATGCAAAAACTTCCTGAAAAAGAGGATGGATCGGAATATGGTGATAAGCATCCATGAGATCCAGAGACACCATGTAGGCCTTGGGGAGCAAGAGAGGAAACAGAATCTGAAGAGACAACATCCAAAAGGAAGACACTTTTTTTTGAAAAGTGTTTAGAAGACAGAGGTCTAGAGTATGTCTCCATGTGCCTTCTTTTCTGAGCTTCTGAAGAGACAACATCCAAAAGGAAGACACTTTTTTTTGAAAAGTGTTTAGAAGACAGAGGTCTAGAGTATGTCTCCATGTGCCTTCTTTTCTGAGCACTAGAAACAGTCTGGCATAGAACTCTTTCCCTCTTTGGGACATGGGCACCTCTTGAATAGTACCCCGAGTCAAGAGATTTTGAAGAACCTCTAGGAAAAAGGGAAGTTGCTCCCAAGGAGGCTGAGGAATGCCCATAAAAGGAGGATGGGATTTCCACACCATGAAGTATCTCTTGACAAATTGACAGAACCCAAGAATCCTGAGTGATCTGAAGCCAAACAGGAAGACAAAGCGAAAGGTGAAGAAAAACAGGTATGTGGTTGGGAAGAAATGGATAGTCATACAGCACCTGGTTTGTCTGGAAAGGAAAGCTTCAGGGTCTCTGAAAATTGAGTAGCCTTGGCAGGAGGAGCCCATTTGCCACTATTCCTACTTTTAGTAGAAGGGTGGGATTGCCTACAAATGAAGGCAGGCTTAGCAGGGTAGTTTCTCTGAAATGTAGGTACAGGAGAAACAAACACATGTTTAAGCTCCTGTAAGGCCTTACCCTTATCCTGGAGGCACTCAAACAATCTAGCAGCAGGTTCCCCAAACAAAAATTTAGAATCCAGAGGAGCATCCATCAACTTAGCTTAAATGTCATCAGGTAGAGGTTGAAGCCTAAGCCAAGAATAACTCATCACTGAACCAAAAACAGCAGCCTTGAAGAGGCATCTGCTGCATCATAACTACATTTAATAGAATGCTGAATGATTTGAGAAGAAGTCCCTAGCAAGGAACGAACAGAGTTTTTTATGCTTGGAGTCTGGAAAATCAGAAATAAGGTGACAAGCCTGAGCCATAAGAGCCAACACATACCTAGACCCTGTGGGTCTGATGATTAATAACCCTAAAAGCTAGGGTAGCAGAAGTGTAAATCTTCTTACCCAACCTTTCCATAGTTCTGCTATCCTTGTCAGAAGGCAGTAATTTGGGTGAAGGAACCAATTGAGACTGCTTATCAGAGGCTACAGACATGATAGACGGGTCAGCAGCAGGACATTTACATAGGAAAGAACAATCCTCAGGCACCCTATAAAACTTGTCAGGCTTCTTCAGAGCAGGGGGTAGAGAATCAGGCGCATGAGAGGCATTGTAAAAAGCATCCAGCAAAGCAGCCAAAAGAGGAAGAATAGCAGCAGGTGTAGGGGATCATAGTACCTCTTATGGATTTCAGAGACCTGAGCACAATCCCACTTAAAAAAATCCATCATCCTAGAGAGTATGTCCCCCAAGGAAATTTTCCTCAAAAGGAACATCTGGACTAATAGATTCCTCCTCCTCTGACCTATGGTCTAAAGGAGAAGGAATATGAGTAGAATAAGTCGGTGATTTCCTTCTCTGAATCCGACTCATCCTCACAAGAATCCTGTTCTCTAGTCCTTTTAAACAGTAGAGGACCAAGGAGGAGCAGAAACCAAACCTCCTTGAGGAGGCTTTAAGGACATTAAAGCAGTAAATAGCCCCTGAGTGAAGGGCTGCCACTCACTTTGTGGTTTCCTAGGAGCAGAAGAAACCTGTTTAATTTTTTTTTTTTTTTTTTTTTTTTTTTTAAGAGAACATTCCCCCCTAAAAAAAAGGCTCAGACCCAGGACAGCAGTTTAAGAACCATAGTAGGAACTTCTTCCCCAACCAAAAACTGAGGAACTCCCCTAGGCCCCTTGGGGAAAAAATCATCTGTGATTCCCCTGAACATCAGAGACAGACACTTGCAAAGCCTCTTTGGACATGCTGCCAGCTGGACCCTCACCGGCCTCAGACATGGTGATGGCAGAGAAATCCAACAACACAGCCGGGCAAGCTTCCAGGTTTGTAATGACCTTTTTCACCTTCTGCCCTAATGGCTGACCCTGCGGGCGGGAGATTCCTTCCATTGTATCTTTAGCAAGAAGCTTAAGATGCTGGTTCTCAAGATACAAGGAAAGGGTAGAAAGTCTACTGCACAGGGTTTCTGGAATGAACGCCTGACAAACAGAACAAGATGTATGGTCATGAGAAGCTCCTAAACAAAAAATACATTTATCGTGGTGGTCTTTAAGGGGAATCTGTCTCCCACACTGGTATTTACCTTTCCTGGATGACATTAACCCCAAGGAGCAAAAATAAAAAAAAGTAAGGAAAAAACAGCATCCTCAACAGGGCACTTAATCTGCAACTTCAATAGAAGTCCGCAAACAGGTAGTCGCTGGAGAAGAACGAAAATGTAACTGGCAGAAAATTGATGTAGGTAAACAGAAAAGGTACGTTCAGACTGGCGGCAAAGCAATTCTTGTTATTATGGTAGGCCTGAATGTCACCTTTTATGCCCTATGCTACGCAAGGAGGAGGGTGACATTCAGCATACCTTTCAAAGCACCAAGTGGTCTTTGTTATACTGGCCGGATGTTAAGTCTTCCACAGCAGGGAATCCCATCTGTTAAGAATACTGCAGCAGTGAATGTAAGGACATCTACAGTAACTACCTTGTGTTGGCCTACATATCATGCCTTCTCATTGCCGTCCAAAATTGATAGCCACCTTCTGTTTACATACCTGATGGTGAGGAAAGTGAAAGAAACAATACCGTAGTGATGTATTTCACCTTTTTGTTCTGTTATGTACACATGACCCCTTTCTCCCCTGTATCAGCAGTTGTTTTGCATTTGTCATGGCGTTGTCCTGTATTTTTTTACACTGTCTCCCAAAACAGTGCAGCCATCATCTGTGCACATTTCTGATGGTTGACTTAATAGATAATGAAAGGCAGTGTAGCCTCACTAATGAATTTCCGATATTATTCCTTGATTCATACACTGCCTGTGGGTAATCCAGGTCACATTACTGGCCTGTGTTTTTTGTTTTCACGCTCACCTGGCCTCCCTATTTGCTCCCTAAAATTGTTTGTCTTTTGTGTAACCCTGTGATGTTTTGTTATGATGAAAGTGAAAGAACAAATCATCACAGTGATGTGTGTTTTATCTTGCAGTGCTGAAGCACTGTATACTGTCCATAGGCCACAGCAGTGGTTACATTGTAGCGATCACCATAATTTTCCTTTGCTGTGTCTTTCAGATGGCTCCCTCAAACATAACTACTTCTGGTGATCATCTGTGAGATGTGATCACCAGATGTAGTGTAAAAAAATGGCTACAGTTATATATGTTTTTTTTTTGCTGTTGGGCACCTCACCCCACCCAGATCATGGTAAACAAAACAAAGAAAAAATAAAGAAACAGGGAAGCATTATACTGGCAACACCGCCCATAGATATGTCTGCTAGAAAATAAAGGAAAAACACATACCAAGCAAAAGCAAACTGTTCCTAAAGATCATAGAATCTGCTGTTCATGGTAGTATTTTGTCAAATAGATGTGGCTGGTAAAACACTGAGAATGATTACTAAGAGCAGCTGATCTTGGGTTTGTAGAGGTCATAGACTATAGGTATGATGCCAGTGAGCAACAGGGTTGGGCATGTAGTCAACCTGCTGCTTCTTAGCAGCACTTTCATTTGCTGTGCAAAAAGCTTGAGTTGAGATTTGCTCATGCAATCTGTGCTAACCTATCCATAATGGACAACTTCTAAAGGAGAAAATACGAGCGGCGCTTACCCCACCCACACCATCCGATCCCTGGGCAAAGTTCCTGTTGATTTCTCCCCACCCCAGTAGTGACCCTGATGTTTTGCCTTCTAGGAAAGCTCTGACTTGCTTGCAACCCTGAATAGGAAAAAGCTGTTTAAAATTTGATTTACTTGAGGTGTGACTTTAATAGCAAGAATAACAGCATGGTCCTGTCTTGACATCACAGTTTATGCCTTGACTTTAATGCTTGTGTTTGTAGGGGCTACTTGAAGGGTTGTACTTCTGGTTGGTCATTATTCACTAAGTCAGCTCCATCCTTGCATGTAGTTAACCTTATCCCAGAGTTTTTTTTTATCTGTGTAATATTAGCTGTGTCTGGTTTAGTGCAAAGAACACAACGTTATGTTTCAGTTCTCTATATCCATTTTTCTTAGTACAGGTTATGAAAGTATTACCATCTTTCCATTTTAGAGACTACTTTGACACAAATTCCTTTTAGAAACAATGTATGTCATACAAAAACAGACTGTACAGATGTTGTAGTTTTTCATTATTGAGTCACCAGCCATAGTCTTACATCCTGAGCTATTTTTGCTGCGGTCATAAAGGTACTGTAAAGCATATACACAACTAAAGAAATTTTTTTCTGAATAGTTTTTGTTTGTTTTTATATGAGAAGTAGAATAATTTGTATAGAGGGTCACATTCAAAGTTGAATAAAAAAAAAAACACTGTTTTGTTCATTTGTTGGCAACCTCAGAAAAATAGCTGCTTAAAATGAGTACAAATCTGAGTATTTATGTAAAAAGAAACATAGACACTATGAAGCCTGTGACTTAAAACTGTCGGTGCATATGAATGCAGATATAAGCCACCTGTTGTTGTGTCAAGTCAGAGTTCTAGTATGAACATGTGCTGCACTGTGGGAGCAAGGCAGATAAATTGAAAACAAAATCATTATCAGTGTGACTGTCATCACCCCATTAAAATTGCAGAACAGTAAATTATTTAAGTGATTCCAAGGTATTAGGATTTCACATAAGATATGGAAAAATGTGTATATGTGTGGCCGCAGTAGATTTGGCCACATCATACATTCATCAGGTGCCACTTTTTGGTAATTTTTGTTGCTATGAGTGGTTGAATTATTACGGTCAAACTGTAATTTCAGGAGCTATCCTCTTTCTTTGCAGTTGTGCAAACATGATCCATGATGTAAATATACTCAATTTCTGGGGGTGGGGGGTGAAGCAGCCATGTAAAATCAAAGTTTTTTGGTTATTTTAGGTCTTCACAAATGTAATGTATTTGTTGCATTTGCACACACCTTACTTCAGTGTTTGGTTGGTTGTTTTTTTAGATGAAAGGGATCGCCAATGAACTGTCACAACATATTTTATGTCAATGAAAGTTCGTTGGTGATGTAAAGGTATGTAATGTATTTAGTTTCTGACTGAAGCTTTCTTTTAGCTAATTTCTTTTCAGATTTATACTGGTGGTTTAATGTTGAAGTTAAAGTTGTGAGGCAGAACCTCTGCAGTAATGTGATGTGTTTGTTCTGATTTTAATTTTGTGCATGTGTTTGCCTTGATATTTGGAAGTTCAAGCTAAACCCTTTCCTCCTTTTCTGTGAAGTTTACAAAAGTGGACTGTGTCCCCAAGGCTAGAGTTCAACACTGACTTATGAGCTCCACTTCACTTTACAAGCTTATGATGCTTTCATTCTTGAGCTGCTGGTTGGCCTAGACCTCTGTGTCACCATCTTGCCATGTTCGTCAGATAATCACATTTTGTTTGATGGTTGTATTTATTTTTATTTTGTTTGGGGGTATGGCAAACAATCAGTGAGTGAAAAGATAAAATATTCTGTAATACCAGAAATAAGCTTTCCTTTCATTGGTTTTTCAGCTCATCTGATCAGGAAAATATTGGTTTGCAAATTTCTGTTAGAACATTGACCATTCATTAACTTGAGCTTTTCTTTGCTTTGTTTTTAACTTTTACTATGTTCCTTGTTGACTTATCAAATCATGTTTTGCTATAGCTGTAGAAACTGCTCCTGTTACTAGAGCAGCTGCGTTTTACATGAAGGCAGCATCTGTGCATTTATACAGTTGTGTGTGCATGTGACTGTACGAATGAACTACCATGGCAGGACTAGCCACCCGGCAGTGTAAAATCTTGGCTTGAGATGATTGTCACTGTTTAAGTGACACCCTGACCCCATGTGCAAAAATGAGAAAAGGGGTTGAGGATGGATGGATTTTTGCATTGAACAAATGTAATTTTAAATCAGAATGAAAATTGCACTGATAAGAGTTAGTTGGTTGCCAGTGCTTTGTTTTTCTAGATGCATGACTACCCAGGCAGCAACATACAATCTCCAGTACTCCTGTGTAGCTTTCTTAAAGTATATAGTACCCAGATGCCTTTGCCATGCTATTTGGTTAGGGCATGCTTGTCTTTGTATGAGTAGTGTTAGATCTATGCAGGTTTCTTAAAATACACCAGAAGTCGCACATTGTTTCTAATGAGCTTTGTATATGTGCAAAACTAGTGGTGGTTTTAAACATGAAGGTTGTGAGGGCATAGCACTATTTAAACACTACCGAAATATAAAAGCAGTTTTTGTGTCAATTTTGTATCTAACCCTTGTAGTGTTGTCCTGAAATACTGTAATTTTGTCAGCCCTGATTATATTTACTTTTAGTTTTTTGCTTTGTTTGCATTTAACATGCGAGTCTCTTAGGCTGTATAGATTGTGCTACTCTAACATTTGTGTTTTGCAGTTAGTGGTTGGACTAATCTTTTAATTTTCTACTTGTGTTTGTGAGTTCCTGGGTACTGTGAGCTCTGCAGATTTTTTTTCTTTTTAGTAATGCAAGTAATGTGTGTTAATGCAGTTGAACAGTTGTTTATCCCTGGAGTTATAAAATACTTATTCTTGATATCCAAAGTAGAGTTGGGGCCCTGTCTCTTTTGCCCTCTTCCCTATCTTCCAGCATACTCCAGTATGTTGTTCTATTATGGGATCTTGCACTTTTTTTCCTACTGTCTTATACACCCTTTTCTTTTTTATGACTCCTAACTGGTGGACACTATATCGTTGCAGTTGGAAGAAATGTATGGATGCTTAGATTTGTGTGGTACTTGGTGCCATCCTGTTGAGGGCACCATAATACACACAGCTGAGCTGCTACAAGCAATGTTTCATATTGAGATAATACAGGTTTTTGAGCTCAAGTGCTTAAAAACCACTTTCCCAAAGCCAGGGACAGAAGTGCCTTGTAGCTCTTGGTCTGACTCAAAAATGAGTTTGGACAAGCAGCTGTTGGGAGGGAGTGGTAAGGGGCATTTAGGATAAGGGAGCAGGAGGGTAGTTTTTGAATTAGGGAGAAGAACGATCTTGCACTTTTTTTCCTACTGTCTTATACACCCTTTTCTTTTTTATGACTCCTAACTGGTGGACACTATATCGTTGCAGTTGGAAGAAATGTATGGATGCTTAGATTTGTGTGGCACTTGGTGCCATCCTGTTGAGGGCACCATAATACACACAGCTGAGCTGCTACAAGCAATGTTTCATATTGAGATAATACAAGTTTTTGAGCTCAAGTGCTTAAAAACCACTTTCCCAAAGCCAGGGACAGAAGTGCCTTGTAGCTCTTGGTCTGACTCAAAAATTAGTTTGGACAAGCAGCTGTTGGGAGGGAGTGATAAGGGGCATTTAGGATAAGGGAGCAGGAGGGTAGTTTTTGAATTAGGGAGAAGAACGTTTTTTGCATCAATTGTCATGCTTTAGCATTGGTGGGATAGATGTATGGCTTATGTCTTGGAAGTAGTTGTGTATGCTGTGTATTGCTGCATCTTGTGTCTTCAAATCTGCATATGCAAAGGCTTTGAATTGTTTTGGTGTTTCCCTTTTTCTGCCTCTGTTTTTCCAGAACTTTCTTAGTCTGTTCAGCCTTGAGGATCATTTCTTAGGTTTATTTCCAGTACTGATTATGCATTCATTTAAATATATATTTTACAATAGAAATCCAGGATGCAATATGTATATAGTTTGCTGACTTGCATGTGGCTCACTAATACAACAAAGAATTTCAGCCATCACCTTGAACGTACAAATTTTAGTTTTTCTTTTGTGTAGGGTGGCACAAGATTTGATTGCTTTAAACTGAGCTGCAGTACATATGTAGTGTAACAATTAACTTCCCAGGTTTGAGAAAAGGCAGCTTTGTTGAGTCTGTGTGTTAAGCTATAGTCTTTTGTCAAGAGCACAGCAGCAGCCAACAACTTCAGTATAGCTCCACCTGTATGTCAGTTTTGGTACTGCATGCATATGGCCAGCCGCCACAAGACAGCAATGAGAAGATGTAACATACTTAATCACGTACACTCACAAAACACGCAGCGTGTGTCAAAGTGGTCTTCATCTTTTAGTCATTCTTTCATTCATCAGACACGCACTTACCTTTTGACAGCTGTTTTGTGCGGTAGCACTCCATGTTTTATGGTTTCAGAGCTGTAAAAATACTTAATGCTGTTGGTTATAATTCTTTGTTTAATAATTTATTACGTAATTAGTTTGCCCTTATTTTTAGTATTTGAATAATATTCATTATCTCTGTTTCTAAGTTTGAATAAGCGATCTTCTGATCAGGAAAATATGCTGCAGTTATGGGACTGAAAAGCTATGCAGCCAGACATTTAAGTTTTCATCTGTGACAAATAGCTGTAACGTGCAAGTCCACTCATGCATGTTACCCAGCCTAGTATAGGAGCCCTGGAAACCTGGCTGACTTGTAGAGAGTGAAAACATTGGTGTTCTGTAAATGTTTTACTCCTACACTCTGGCATCTTGCTGTTCTGCCTGGGAAATATGATCTCTTTACTAAGGAATGTATGACTTGCTTTCATAAAGCAGCATTGAGAACATGAGTGGTGAACATGTTGCCAAGTAACTGAACATGAAGAGAAGGAATGTTTTAAAGTGTACATTAGACACTGCTGGAGTTGTATAACCACAGTTTTGGCTTAAGTCTGAAATGATTTGGTCTCTGGCCCGTCTTTAAAATAAGCTGCATTACAGTTTGGACTTTGGTCTTTGAGTGCAGATTTTTTTGAGTCTGTTTATGGTGTGTTGGTTTTATTTCAATATGGTGGGGAGAGTCTGAAACTTTAAAAATGTTGGGGTAGTTGCACATGATACAATTGCCAAGTTAAAATATTGGTAGTATGCATGTAACATTAATTTTGAATCTTGGGAGGAGCTAAAACAGGAGAAAGTTTGTCTCCAAAACCTGACATTTATCTATTAAAAGTATTGACGCAGATTTGGAATTATTTAGCAAGTTCACATTTATTTTTTCTCCTTATTTGAGGGCTGCAGAAGGCAACTATACTTTTTTGGTGCCAAAATGCATAGAAAATTAGTCTGGTGCTAGAATGTTTGATTTAAAAAATTATTTCTTAATTGATTTTAGCTTTCTGACTGCAATTTTAAATGGCTTGTGACTGTGGTTCATAAATCCTTCCTATGCAGTATGTCACACTGGGAGGACGAAGTGGTTATTTTTATTTTATTTTGAATTTTTTGATCTTTGTATAAAATTTCATCATAGAATGTTATTTCTGTCAACTGGAGCTTTTCTCCTTGGGTCTCCACTGAAAAAGGGCCAATCGGCTCAGCTGGACCAACCCGGTTAACAAATGTCTAATAATAAGTAAATAATAATAATTTCTTAACCGCAGTAGAGCACTGATCCCATTGGACCCATTTCAGTCTCGGCTCAGGAAAAACGCAATGCAATATATACATATTTACTTTATGTACACAATATCTTATTTGGCTTCTTCTTCTTTCGGCTTTTCCCGGTTAGGGGTTGCCACAATGGATCACCTGTCCGCTCATGATTGGCAGTGAAGTTTTACAGTGTCGAGTTGCCATTCTGCCCAACCTTCCACAGAAGGCACACACACGCACTCACTAGGGTCAGTTTAGAGTGTCCAATCCACCTACAGCATGTCTTTGAGGATATAAAAGTAGTAGGTAAGTGATATTGTATACAAAGTGACTGAAAAACGCACAATATATACATGCATGAAATGTAGAGTGGCATCAGAGTTGGCATGCAGAAAATCACAATCAAAATTTGAGTCTGAGCAAGCTAAGAAGGAAGAAGGGGATTAAGAATTGTAAGTTACATGACCAGAGAAACAGAGTTGGTTTATGTAATACATTTACTGCAAGTACCAACAAATGTTGCAAAACATGTCACTAATACTAAGAATGTTTAACTGTGACAGGTTTAAACTTTGTGTTTGCAGATGATTAATCAAATTAAGCAGGGGTACTGTTAGTTAACAATCTGTACACCATGGACAATGTGTAGTGCAGTAGGAAATTGTCTCCATGTCATTATGGCATGTAATAAAATGTGGAATATTCATCAAATTGGGAAATGGGTAGACACTAGATGTACTGATGGTTGAATTTCGTATCACAGAATTGCGGTGAGTGAAAATAGGTGTTTAGTTCAGTTTTTCAAGCCTTGTTTGTTTAGGGTGGCTTTTTTTCCTTCTGTTTGTAACAAACACATTTTCTCCTTATTTTTACATGTTAATTTGCCTGTCAACAAAGACTGCAAGACCACTTTGAATTTCTCATGAGGTGCTGTTATTTAATAGAGTTGGACAGTCTGATGAGTAGAAAGGTTTGTGGGCACATTTTAATTTGTTGGGGGACAGTGGATTACACAGTTACATCAACCATGGGCTATTGCAGAGATTTAGAATGTGATCTACCACGAGGCGCAGCAGTGATAGATGTGGAATAGTGTTCCCTACCTTGAGGAGTTAACTGTTCTAAGTCTGGTTTAGTTTATGTAGGAGGGTGGATTGTAACTTGGGAAGTATAGGTATGAAGTGCATGTTGGCTGTAACTTTCCTGACCATGAGTGAGAAGACTTCACGGGTTCAGTATAGCCTGGCAAGTTTCTGATTTCTTCTAGCTGTAACATTTGCCCATTGTTTGCCTATTTTTAATCACCTGTTCTGGTTTCAGCTAAGGAGTTGTGTTGAGCTAACTTCCTTTGCAGGTGATATTAACATAATGTTATAGGTAATGGTGTGAGTATCATCTGATTAATTAGGGGAGATGACATTACCTTGACAATAACTAGTATTAGATGCAGTATAAATTATACTATTTTTATTCATTTTTGTATTCTTTAATATATGAAATTTAACTTTTGAGGTGGCAGTACTAATCTACGTAATGCTAATATTAAGTCCTTTTTAATTAAATGCTTGGTGTACATTATCCTGTGTTGCATAATGTACAGGTTAGCTAAAGAGATGGTCATCTCACACCCTTCATAAGGGTGCAACTGCTCACCAGTCCACGGGACATCAAAAACAGATGTAAGGAGTACTTCCAGCAACTTTTGAATGAAGAAAACCCCACAGAAGCTGTACTATCCCAGACACCACCCACAATGAACGAAGAGGAGTCCACCCTAGAAGACAAGAACAGCACTAAAGAAAATGAAGCCAGGGGGAAGTAGAAGGCACAGGTGAGGCCATAGCAGATATGATCAAGATGTTGAGTGAGTTAGGGGAGAAATAGCTTCAGAGGGTACACATAGCAGTATGGAGAGAGAGAGAGAGAGAGCGGCATATGTCAAGATGACTGGAGAATAGGAATTGTAGAGTCATTGTACAAGAATAAATTTGCAACCGTGGGCAGAACAGAGGTATCAAATGCCTGTCAGAGAGATTGTGATTGATAAATGAATATGGAGTTAGAAAGTAAGGTGTGAAATGCGCAGTTCGGATTCAGATCAGGATGCAGCGCAACTAACCTAATGCTTACAGTGAGAGGGATAGTTGAGAAGAAACTAGAGACATTTGGAGAAAGCATATGACAAGGTCCCAGAAAAGCTGATATGGGCAGTCTTGAGATGGTTCAATGTTACAGAGAAAATGGTAGAATTAGTACAGGTCCTAAATGACTCTGTTAAAATACTGTGTTTGATTTGCAGAGGGGGTTCCTAGTGGGAGAGGGTGAGCATCAGGGTTGAGTTGTGAGCCCAGTGCTGTTCATATTGATGATGTACTACGTTAGCAGATCATAGGAGACAGATCTACAAAGCTGCTGTATGTGGCATTACAGACACACTGAATAATAACATCAGCAAATGACAGGGGAAATAAAATGCAAAACTGAAGGCACACTGGATGAAACTAAACATAGATAAGACTGGTGTACTGGCAGAAATGGAGGAAATCAGAAGAAGCTGAGAACTGAAAGATGTAGAAGAGAAAATAGTGGAACAGGTTAATGGCTTCAAGTATCTGCGATGGGAGGTAGAAAAAGGGAAGTCTAAATAAGGAGGCCAAAGCTAGAATCATAGGGGCTGCAGCCAACTGAGACAGAGTGTCCTGGATAGTGTATGACAGAAAAATGCGAAAGAAGCTGAAAAGTAAGGTGTACAAAACTGTGGTGCAACCAGTACTACTGTATAGTAGGCAGTGAAGCAGAGCAGTTGAGAAGCTAGATTTGATGAAGACAAAGCACCTGAGACGTGGTGGGATGCACACATTAGGACAGACTCAGAAATGAGAACATCAGTGCAGAGGCCCAATTGATTCCAATTGCAGAGAAAGTCGTAGAGAACAGATTATGGTGGTTCAGGCACATGTGAAGGAGATTTGGGACAGACAGTACGAAAACAAGAAGAATCAAGTAAACCAGTAAACAGGTGGATGGGCTTGCAACCGTGAAAGTAGGAGATTAGCACTCACTCGTGAGAGCTGGTCGCAGTGACCCAAAACCCTGACCCTGTGTACAAAATGGGGGGAGGATGCTGGTGGTGGTGGTCACTTGTCACGCTGGCAAATGTGAATCTTAGAGCTCCATTTGTTTGCTGTAAACAGACACTGCCTAGCCAGACAGTAGCTGTTTAAATATTGAGATCAGTAATAAAAATAGTAAATATAATGACTAAGCAGGTGTTGTAGTAGTGTTTAGGATGGAAAATGGCATGTTCCACCAAATACTTGCTTGACACAGCACAGTAAATCAGAAGCCACGAACTGCTGCAGTAAAATTCCTTTTATTTAAAAACTATTCAACAAATAAAATAGTTAAGCGCTTTCATCTAGTACTCCTAGATTTCATCAGAACATTGATTTGATGTATCCTGTCTATTAAATAGTCATTTTACCCGCCAAAAATGCTAAAAAATTAGCTTAATTAATTATACCAATCTAATATATTCTTAAAGCTCTAAATACATTTTAAAACCTTGTTGTTGTTACACTACATAATATAAAAACCATACAAAAGGCTATGTAGGTAGTATATACTATTCTTGATACATAGACAATAATTTATAGACAATAATCTATGCAGTAATATCATGTTTTTTATGCTCTTGTACAAATGAATAATAAAAATCTAAATGTGCAATAATTTTAAGTTTGGAATATTGGAGGTGGTTCACCCCAATCCTAGAGGAGGCAATATAAAGGCCATAGTGGGCGAAAAAGAAATTAAGTGGCAGTTGCGACTAGCAGCTGCTACATTTCCTGGGTTAAATGAGGTCATACCCACTAAGCCTTTGTTAAGAACATAATGTCATTCATACTAGACAGGTTAGATACAATTATACAATGAAAATGGATGCATATATATGCAACACCTATTTGTTTATGGTTTTTAGACTTTTATTATTCACTTGTACAAGAGCATAAAAAACATGATATTACTGCATAGATTATTGTCTATAAATTATTGTCTATGTATCAAGAATAGTATATACTACCTACATAGCTTTTGGTATGGTTTTTATGTAGTGTAACAACAACAAGGTTTTAAAATGTATTTAGAGCTTTAAGAATATATTATATTGGTATAATCAATTAAGCTAATTTTTT